>NC_134363.1:182403040-182468040 GCF_048569485.1 Anomaloglossus baeobatrachus | reverse complement strand
TTTTTCAGCGTTTTTTTTTTTTCCCCCATTGAAAACATTGAGTAAAAAAACAGTTTGGTTTTTTTTTTCCTGCTTTTGCATTGCATTAAACTAACTTTATTTAAACATGTACTGTAGAAAAATGACACACCAAAAACACAAATTTAAAAAAAAAATATACAGCAAAACCTGCTTTTTGGAAGCAGCTTTTTTTTTTTTTCTGCCAAGAGAGCAGGTTTTGCTGCAGAAAAAAAAGGAACAAAAAACGTGTGAACAAACCCCTAGATTTTGTTCACACATAGCAGACTATGCTACACAGTTTATTTTTACATTTTGAAAAATGCTGTTGAATTCTGTTGTTTTTTTTTTTTTTTGTTTTGTTTTGTTTTACTGAAAGGTTTGGTATTTTTTTTTTGTTTTGTTTTTTTTTTCGCAGCCTTTTGATCGGACAGTGTCTCATTTGGAGAGGTTTATTTTTCTAATTTTGCACTTTTCTTTCACCAGGTGTATTTCATAACCTATTTAGAAAAAGAAGAAAAAAGCTAAAAACTTACGGTATTTTGGAAAGGATCTGCTCCAAAAGCGTAGTGTGAATATAGCCTGAGACCTATCACAAACCAGGATGGAACCTGCAACACAATTCTCCTATGGTATACGTAAATGGGGTTTAAGGAAACTCCCCAAAAAAGTGCAGGTTTTCACTGTCAATCTGTCACAGATTTGTATTTTTCTGGATTAGCTACGTATTTCACCCTGTTAGGCCTCCTTCACACGTCCGTGATAAAAACGCATGTTATTATAATAATATATAATAATGCGTATGGCCCACCATGTGCCGTGATTTTGGCACACGTGTTCTCCATGTGCTATCTGTAATAGCACACGGAGATCACAAACCTTTTACTCAGCAGTCCTGGGCACTGCGGTCTCTGGTGCTGCTGCTTCTGGGTCCGCAGTGCAGTGAATATTCATGAGCATAATGAGCAGTCCTGGAAGCAAGTGAGACAGCAAGCCCTGGAAACAGGTGAGTATAGAAAATAATTTTATTTCAAAGACCCGTGTTTTCATCAGTACGTGCACACTGATGTCACACCGATCACATCAGTGTGTAGTCCGTGTGACACTCGTGCTACTAGAGAAAAACGGACATGTCTCCATGCGAAGCACACGGACACGAGCGTGAGCCACATGTGAAAAAACACGGATGTGTGCGCAGACCCATTGATTTTAATGAATCTGCGCATGTCCGTGTCTCCAGTACATATGAAAATGGATGTCAAACGTACCGGAACCACGGATGTGTGAAGGGGGCCTTATTGTGCAAGTCTGCACGACCTCAGAGAATGACTGGCACATTGCCTGTTTCATTAGTATTTTTGCTCAGTTTTGTCACTATGGCCATATTATGGCGGTGTTATGGGGGCCCCTTTTTTGTTACTGTTTTTCACTACAGCATGGCGGTAATATTTTGGTGGTATAATTGAGCTTTTTATTACTCTGCATATTCCTCCAAATTGTTGACTAGGCTTCCGAACCTTTTATTTTTAGATTTTTATTTCTTCAGTGTTTTCCCGAATAATAATCTTGTAAGCAGTCACACTTCACCTTCTGTGCAGTCTCTCATTACCCCCCCCCCCCCCAGAAGGAAAAACGTAAAACCAGGTTATACATCCAGAGGTCTCCAAGGAGATCCCCTGCCGAACCCTCCCAAACTTATTAGACCTGTCGGAAACCAACTGTTTCCACAGGCTGCCATCTGCTGCGTCCAATGTGGGGTGGAGTCCACATGCCAAAAATCAGAGTGTTGGAAAACTACTGTGTAATACGACATGTGTACGGGGCCGTCAGTGTCTTATCTAGAGAGGAAACAGATTGTTCAGGGACGACATTAAGGTGAGGCAAACTGGGCAGTTGCCCTGGGCCTCCTTTCCCTTAGGGGCCTCCAGCGTCTACAGCAGGAGCTGCACTGATTCATTGTAGCTTTCAATATAGAGACTGCTTAAGGACCTTTGGCGACATTATGATCAAGTGACCATAATATAATCGACGGAGGGACAGAAGAGCTGAAACGGTGGGAAGTAGTGATGAGTGAGCACTACCATGCTTGGTACTCGTTAAGAGCAGTTGGATGCTCAGATGGGCGTGAATCAAATAACGAGTATAATGGAAGTAAATAACTCAAGGAATTTTCCAGAAAATATTCTGGAAAAATGCCTGAGCTTCCCATTGACTCCCATTATACTTGATACATAAATCGTGCCCTGAGCATGGTAGTGCTCACTCATCACTAGTTACGAGTACCGAGCATGGTAGTGCCCGCTCATCACTAGTTACGAGCACCCGAGCATGATAGTGCTCAGTCATCACTAGTTACGAGTACCGAGCACCAGAGCATGGTAGTGCCCGCTCATCACTAGTTACTAGTGATGAGCGAGTATGCTTGTTACTACTCGGTACTCGCACGAGTATCACTGTACTCGGGCTACTCGGCGGGGACCGAGTAATCTCGCGATACTCGTGCTGTACTCGTGGTCTTCATTTCTGCATGTTGGCGCTCTTTTGAGAGCCAGCCCTCATGCAGGGATTGGCTGGCAGACCACTGCAATGCCACAGCCCTGTTAGTTGTGGAATTGCAGTGATTGGCCGGCCTGCACAGCGTGACCGAGCCTTTATATCGGCCGGCGCGCTGTGCTCTGCTCACAGCCATCCAGACAGTCAGTGCAGGGAGAGTGTTGCTGCTTCAGGGAAAGGTTTGCGGCCCTTTATAGCTATTTCCGTAGCAGGGCTGCAAACAGTGTGACCAGAAGTCCTTCTCAGGACATACAATAAGTTGTATACAGGCAGGCAGGGTAAAGCCAGGTCGGAGTACAGTAGCAGAGTCCTTCTCAGGACTATTGTTGCTATATACAGGCAGGGTATAGCCAGGTCGGAATACAGGCTAGTGACCAGAAGAGTCCTTGTCAGGACTATTGTAGCAGTATACAGGCAGGCAGGCAGGGTATATAGCCATTCCTAGTGGTGACCGTATACCAGCCTTCATCATATCTGGGGCTGGTGTACACAGTCTAAAACAGTCCTGATAGTGTCAGACTTCTCAGGAATTGTCGCTCCTAAAAAGCTGTTAGGTTCTTAGTGCGTCCGTGCTTGCATTTAAAAACCGCACGTGTGTGCCTGTCGGTGGCAGCGTACAGGTGCACTTGTGTGCGTTTTTCACAAACTATTATATAACGCACAAGTGTAGTGTATAATACACGTCAGTCAGCAGTGGCTGATAGTGTCAGACTTCTCAGTAATTGTCGCTCCTAAAAACCTGTTAGGTTCTTAGTGCGTCCGTGCTTGCATTTAAAAACCGCACGTGTGTGCCTGTCGGTGGCAGCGTACAGGTGCACTTGTGTGCGTTTTTCACAAACTATTATATAACGCACAAGTCTAGTGAATAATACACGTCAGTCAGCAGTGGCTGATAGTGTCAGACTTCTTAGTAATTGTCGCTCCTAAAAACCTGTTAGGTTCTTAGTGCGTCCGTGCTTGCATTTAAAAACCTCACGTGTGTGCCTGTCGGTGGCAGCGTACAGGTGCACTTGTGTGCGTTTTTCACAAACTATTATATAACGCACAAGTCTAGTGAATAATACACGTCAGTCAGCAGTGGCTGATAGTGTCAGACTTCTCAGTAATTGTCGCTCCTAAAAACCTGTTAGGTTCTTAGTGCGTCCGTGCTTGCATTTAAAAACCGCACGTGTGTGCCTGTCGGTGGCAGCGTCAGGCTCCATATTGTCCCTGGATAGAGACGTGCATGATGGCCTGTAAACCTGAAGTGCCCATTGTAAGGCAGTGGGTCTATTGTAGTATAGCCCTTAGGCAGGGCAGCCAAAAATTTGGAGGCTCCACATTGTCCCTGGATAGAGATGTGCATGAGGGCCTCAAAACATTGTTACCATTGCAAAGGAGCGGGTCTCCTGTCGTTGTAATGCCCATTCTAAAAGAATGGGCAAAAAAATTTACCACTGGGGGTATACCTGAAACAACGGCCTAACTATTGTAACGGTCATCATGATGGCGCATGAGGAGAAGGAGGCGCAGTCCAGCGATTAGCCAAAGTCCAGAAGTGTGTTACCATGGGTGAGTGGAGGTACATGGCAAATTCCCGTTACAAACTTTAAATTCCGCTGTCATTTGCTGGTGGTGTGGTGAAGTCTGGCCCAATCCAACCCTTGTTCATCTTGATCAGAGTCAGCCTGTCAGCATTTACAGTTGACAGGCGGGTGCGTTTATCTGTAATGATTCCACCTGCGGCACTAAAAACACGCTCTGACAAACCGCTAGCGGCAGGGCAGGCCAGGACTTCCAAAGCGTAGAGAGCCAATTCATGCCACGTGTCTGTCCAGCTTGGATACCCATTAATTGTAAGGCACAGAGGAATGTCGGAGTACAGTTGTTTGATCTGCAAGGTACTCCTTGAGCATCTGGGCAAACTTAGGATTTCTTGTGGCACTACCCCTCACCTCAGGGGCTGTGGTATGTGAGGGGCTGAGAAAACTGTCCCACATCTTAAAGACTGTTCCCCTACCTCTGGCGGATTGGACTTGTGCCCCTCTCGGCTGTACGCCTTGGTTGTCCACTGATTCCTGAGCTATGCCGCTAGCGTTTTGTGAGGGGAATGCTTTGCCTACTTCCGTGACTATGGCCTTCTGGAACTGCTGCATTTTGCCTGACCTCTCCGCCTCGGGAATAAGAGACATAAAGTTCTCCTTTTAGTGTGGGTCTAACAGTGTTACCAACCAGTAATGATTGTCGGCCAAGATGTTCTTAACGCGAGGGTCACGAGACAGGCAGCTTACCATAAAGTCAGCCATGTGTGCCAGACTCTTAACAGCCATCACTTCAGTATCCTGACCAACACGATGACTGAACATGCTGTCCTCCTCCTCCTCCTCCTCCTCATCATCTACCCTGTCCTCTGGCCAGCCACGCTGAACCGAGGATATGACTGCATGTCATATCCTCAATTTGGCCAGAGAGTTGCTCCATGTCTTCATCCTCCTCCTCGTCATAGTCCTCCACTGCACGTTGTGATGAGACGAGGCTGGGCTGTGTGTTATCACCCACACCCACTACTGTTTCTTGCTCAAACTCATCGCGCTCCGCCTGCAATGCATCATGGTTGTTTTTTGAGCAGAGACCATTTTAGAAGGCAGAGAAGCGGTATGGTGACGCTAATAATGTCGTCATCGCCGCTCACCATCTTGGTGGAGTCCTCAAAGTTTTGGCGGATGGTACATAGGTCGGACATCCATCTCCACTCCTCAGGTGTTATGTGTGGAGTTTGACCCATTTCCCGACGGCTTAGGTGATGCAGGTACTCAACAACTGCCCTCTTCTGCTCACATATCCTGACCAACATGTGCAGAGTTGAATTCCAACGCGTGGGGACATCACACACCAGTCTGTGAGCCGGAAGATGCAAACGGCGCTGAAAGCCGGCAAGGCCGGCTGAAGCAGTAGGTGACTTTCGAAAATGTGCAGACAGGCGGCGAACTTTTACCAGCAGATCAGACAGCTCTGGGTATGACTTTAGAAACCGCTGAACCACGAGGTTGAGCACATGGGCCACGCATGGAACATGTGTCAGCTGGCCTCGCCTCAAAGCCGCCACCAGGTTCCGGCCATTGTCACACACGACCTTTCCTGGCTTTAGGTTCAGAGTTGTGAGCCAGTGATCTGCCTGCTGTTTCAGAGCTGTCCACACCTCTTCTGCATTGTGGGGTTTGTCACCTATGCAGATTAGTTTCAGCACTGCCTGTTGCCGCTTCGCCGAGGCAGTGCTGCAGTGCTTCTGTGTCGCCCTGGACAAGCCAGGGGCCACAGAGCACAACACTTAAACACCCCACACTCCCTGCAGGCATATCATAGTCAAAACACAAAATCCTTGTTGCCTTCCCCAGGGGCTGTTGTCCACACCAGGGTGTGGAGCCAGGCGGTTGGTCTCCACCCACCAAGGAGGAGGGAAAACACAGGCAGTGAGAGTTAAGCTAAGGAAGTGGAAAGAGGAAAGTAGTAGAGAGGAGAAAAGTGACAGCAAAGAGCCTGAAGTTGGTCCGGGTGTGTGGCCCGGACAGGACAGCAAGGTTGGCAGGATGTGGTGACCGTCTGCAGTGGAGGCCTATTGGAGTCTGCCGTAAGGACCGTGGACGGGTGGTGACCCGGCCGTACCGGACCGGTATACAAAGAGAAGCCAGCACCATTGGCAGAGGACTTTCGGATCCCGGCAAGGCTTGGTGTCGCCGTGAATTTGCCAAATCCGTTAGTGAAGGGGACCTCAGGGTTTCCAAACAGCCAAGTCCCGATAGAAGGCAACCGTCCAACCGTGAAGGGGAGACACCGCCACCGCCAAGGGCAACCGTCTCCCAGGGCCAGCGCCTGTGGGCAAAAGGGGCTCCTCCGGCCCATATCCAGGTCGAGGAGCGGGTTACCGGTGGGAAACCATCACTACCAACACTTAACTTAGGTGCAGGGGAGAGACAGTCATCACTAACCTGCAGGGAGGAACAACCGCAGCCGTCCGAGGGACCCGTCCATCCAGCCACTTGTTTTACCGTGAACTGTGTCATCATCATTGGGCTGAGTGAGTACCTCCGTGCCGTGCGGCACAGCGCTGCCCCTGCGACCCTGCACCTCATCAGGCCCCGCAACCCACCTGTCATCCATCTCTACCCCATCACCGGGCCCCGGGACAACTAACCCCCCTACCCACGGAGGGGAGAAATAACAACAAAGCTGCTCCCTGTCACAGGCTCCCGGGATCCCCGTCCAGAGCAGCGGTGGTGTCCACACAATCACCACAACCGTGGGTGGCGTCACGGACAATATCCCCAAAACCCAAACCACCCCTTTTCACTCACGGGCGAGTAGCGCCGCTCGAGTCCCCGGGATCCGGCCATCGCTCGAGCCAACGAGCAGCAGCAGCCGTAGAGCAGTGGCAGCCGGACCCGAGCAGTGGGAGAGCGCACCGTCCCCTCCTCCGCCCGCGACACTTCCAGCTTGGGACTGGTGTGGAGGGTAAAGTGGATGAGGATGCGCAGGAGGAGGAGGAGGCTGAGGAGCATGACATTCCGGAGCTGTAGAGTGTGGGTGAAACCCTGACTGAGGTAGGGCCTGCAAAACTTGGTGTGTGAAGGACGTGTTCCGTCCCTCGCTCAGACTGGGTCCCAGCTTCCACAATATTAACCCAGTGTGACGTCAACGAGATGTAGCGGCCTTGCCCACATGCACTTGTCCACGTGTCTGTGTTTAGGTGGACTTTGGCTGAAACAGCGTTGTTCAGGGCACGTGTGATGTTTTGTGACACGTGGTTATGCAATGCGGGGACGGCACACCGGGAGAAATAGTGGCGGCTGGGGACCGAGTAACGTGGGACAGCTGCCACCATCAGGTCGCGGAATGCTTCTGTCTCAACCAGCCTAAAAGGCAACATTTCCAGCGCAAGCAGTCGCGAAAAGTTAGCATTTAGGAGTGTGGCATGTGGGGCGTTGGCAGTGTATTTGCACCTGCGTTCAAAGGTTTGCTGAATGGATAACTGAACGCTGCGCTGGGACAAGGACGTGCTTGATGATGGTGTTATTTCTGCGTGGGTAACTGCAGGTGCAGGGCCGGAGGAGGCTTGTTCGCAGGCAGCATGGACAGGGGATTGGCTCGCATGCACAACCAGCGAAGACGTAGCAGTGACATCAGCAAGCACTGCTCCTCGACTCTGTTGTACTTCCCACAAAGTCGGGTGCTTGGCTGACATGTGCCTGATCATGCTAGTGGTGGTCAGGCTGCTAGTTTTGGTACCCCTTCTGATGCTGGCATGGCAGGTGTTGCAAATGGCCTTTTTAGAATCATCTGGAGCCAACTTAAAAAACTGCCAGACTCGGGAAGACCTAACATTTGTACAGGCACCTTGTGTCGTGTTGTCCCGGGGAACAGTTGCCTGACGTCTGCCTGGGGCCACCACTCTGCTTCTTACTGCCTGTTGGGATGCTACGCCTCCCTCCCCCTGTGCACTGCTGTCCTCGCTCTGCATATCCTCCTGCCAGGTTGGGTCAGTTACTGGATCATCCACCACGTCGTCTTCCTCTTCCGCACCCTGCTCCTCCTCCTGACTTCCTGACAATTGTGTCTCATCATCGTCCACCCCTTGTTGAGACACGTTGCCAACTTCGTGAGAACGTGGCTGCTCAAATATTTGGGCATCTGTACATACAATCTCGTCATGGCCCACTTCAACAGGAGCTGGCGAGAGGCCAGAATGTGTGAATGGAAACGTGAACGAACAGCTCTTCCGAGTGTCCAAGTGTGGGATCAGTAATGTCCGTGGACGTGTACTCGGCCTGGTGGTAGGAAGGAGGATCAGGTTCTGAAATGTGCGGTGCAGTATCACGGCTACTGACACTTGACCGTGTGGAAGACAGAGTGTTTGTGGTGGTGCCAATCTGACTGGAAGCATTATCCGCTATCCAACTAACAACCTGTTGACACTGGTCTTGGTTCAAGAGCGGTGTACTGCTGCGGTCCCCAAGAATTTGGGACAGGACGTGCGAGCGAGTAGATGTGGCCCTTTGTTATGGCGAAATTAGAGCTTGCACACGACCTCGGTCTCTGCCTGCACCACCATCACGTCCACTTCCTTGTTCGTTGACAACGCCCTTGCGCATTTTGCAATGCTGTGCTGATGTGTATTCACTAGACTTGTGCGTTATATCCAAGTTTTTGCAAAACGCACACAAGTGCAGCGGAAAGCTGCCACCAACAGGCACACACGTGCGGTTTTTAAATGCAAGCACGGAGGCACTAAGAACCTAACAGGTCTCTATCCAGGGACAACGTGGAGCCTCCCAATTTTTGGCTGCCCTGCCTAAGGGCTATACTACAATAGACCCACTTCCTTCCAATGTGCACTTCAGGTTTACAGGCCCTCATGCACGTCTCTATCCAGGGACAACGTGGAGCCTCCCAATTTTTGGCTGCCCTGCCTAAGGGCTATACTACAATAGACCCACTTCCTTCCAATGGGCACTTCAGGTTTACAGGCCCTCATGCACGTCTCTATCCAGGGACAACGTGGAGCCTCCCAATTTTTGGCTGCCCTGCCTAAGGGCTATACTACAATAGACCCACTTCCTTCCAATGGGCACTTCAGGTTTACAGGCCCTCATGCACGTCTCTATCCAGGGACAACGTGGAGCCTCCCAATTTTTGGCTGCCCTGCCTAAGGGCTATACTACAATAGACCCACTTCCTTCCAATAGGCACTTCAGGTTTACAGGCCCTCATGCACGTCTGTATGCAGGGGCATTGGTGAACCTCACAATTTTGGACTGCCCTGGCAAAGGAAAATACTACAAAGACTCAGTTCCTCAAAATGGGCACATTAGACTCAAGAGGCCTTTATGTACGTCTCTTCTCAGGGACATCGGAGTGCCACACAATGTTTTACGTAAAATCTTTCATGTATTGATCTCAAAAAGTAACATACATTAGCTCTATCTCACTATTGGGTATGTGCCCTTAACATTTCCGCCATGAAAATTCATTTTGGTGTCATTTTGGAAGGTTTTCTTGTGAGTCCGTAAAAATGGCGTAAAACGCGGACAAAATTGTTCACAGCTGTGACTTTTGAGTGATAAATGCTTCAAGGGGTCTTCCCCATGCTGTTGCCATGTCATTTGAGCACTCGTCTGAGACTTTTGTGCCATTTTTAGGGTTTCTACATGCTGCCGGTGGTCATTTCACAAAAATACTCGGGTCTCCCATAGGATAACATTGGGCTCGTTGCTCGGGCCAAGTACACGAGTATCTTGGGATGCTCGGCCCGAGCCTCGAGCACCCGAGCTTTTTAGTACTCGCTCATCACTACTAGTTACGAGTACCGAGCATGGTAGTGCCCGCTCATCACTAGTTACGATCACCCGAGCATGGCAGTGCTCACTCATCACTAGTTACGAGTACCGAGCACCAGAGCATGGTAGTGCCCGCTCATCACTAGTTACGATTAGTGAGCACCCAAGCGTGGTAGTGTCCGCTCATCACTAGTTACGATTAGTGAGCACCCAAGCATGGTAGTGCCCGCTCATCACTAGTTCTGAGTACCGAGCACCTGAGCATGGTAGTGTCCGCTCATCACTAGTTACGAGTACCGAGCACCTGAGCATGGTAGTGCCCGCTCATCACTAGTTACCAGTACTGAGCACCCGAGCATGGTAGTGCCCGCTCATCACTAGTTACGAGTACTGAGCACTCGAGCATGGTAGTGCCCGCTCATCACTAGTTACGAGTACTGAGCACCCAAGCGTGGTAGTGCCCGCTCATCACTAGTTACGAGTACTGAGCATCCAAGCGTGGTAGTGCCCGCTCATCACTAGTTCTGAGTACCGAGCACCCGAGCATGGTAGTGCCTGCTCATCACTAGTTCTGAGTACCGAGCACCTGAGCATGGTAGTGTCCGCTCATCACTAGTTACGAGTACCGAGCACCCGAGCATGGTAGTGCCTGCTCATCACTAGTTCTGAGTACCAAGCATGGTAGTGCCTACTCATCACTAGTTCTGAGTACCGAGCATGGTAGTGCTTGTAAAATGTAACCTAAATGTTTGAGTGTGATTGGACAGTATGTGAGCATTTAGGGCATAATTTTGATCTTTTGCCCCGGGCCCCACTTTTGTCTAAAACCAGCTGTGGGTGTGTGTCGCCCACCTGTAGCGGTCGCCTCAGGGACGTCACTCCACCTTCTAGGACGCCACAGGGGCTCCATTTGATTACTGCTGGCAACAGGTATGTCATGTTTATTTACATGGGAGTCGTGACGCCACTCTCAGTTTGCTGTCAGGATGAGGAATGACCGCCACTGCAGTTTAACGAGCGTCTGGGGCTGGTGGGATCTGCAGTTAGATGGTGTGGCCTCCTGAGAGTGAGGCTGGCCCCAGGGGCTCGGGTGTATGTGTGTAGAACAACAGGTCGCAGAGTAACTCAGTCTCAGTCAGAAATGTCTTTCAATCTGTTTACTTACTTTCTGGTGGTAGAGTGAGGCAACCCGGGCGATACTGAGATGAACCAGGTATTCTTCAGGCTGGTTTAGGGGTAACCACTGACTCGCCTTCCTAGCACTCCTTGTTTCGGACAACCCCTGACTTAAAGTACCGTGGGATTCATCCAGGGAAGTCGCAACTGCCTTTTCTCCCCCTTCTGGCCCGTTTGCTGGCAGTGTGGACCAAGGAAGATGGCTCCAGGCTCGATCCTCCTTATGTGCCCCCTCGTTGCTGCTGATGCTCGGACAACATGTTGGTTGGTGAGGAACCTCTAGTCCCTTCACCTGCAGGTTTAGCAGACCACTAAATGGATGTCTGGCTCTAGGGACCTGTACCCCGTGCGTGCTTGGTTACCAGGAGTCCCCGTACTCAACTCCTTACTGCTCTCTCTCTCTTCAGGTGTCTTTCAGGCTGACTCTGTGGCAACCGTCTCCCCCGTCAACGGCCACCACAAGTGCAGAGTCTGACTAGTGTGTCCGCTCTCGTGCGTCTCCACTTCAGACTCTGCTTTCTCCTCTCCTGCTCCTGCTTTGACTGCCACTGCAACCTAGCTTCCAGCCCCTCCCCAGCACCCCTAGCTGAGATGTGGAGGCCACGCCCCCTCTAGTGTCTGCCCAAGGGTCCCCTCTAGTGTGTGTGAGAGACCTGGTTGCTATGTGTCTGTGCGTACACACCCTATTCCAGCCTTCCGGATTACCTGTTTGCACTCACCCAGGATGGGTGCAGTACTCAGTGGCGCCTGACCAGGTCAGGGGCGCCACAGGTGCGTCCCCCACTATTGACTGCATTTCTTCTGCTTCTGTGCTGCTTTTTTAATGCACCATAAACTTGCTGCTTTTTGGGGGAGGGTTTTGCAGATTTTTCCTGAAATTTGTTCCTTTCTGAGAAAAATGTAAAATTTGCATCATTAGCTGACTTACTGCTGAATTCGCATCCACAGCACTGCTCCGTCTCTTGCTTTTTTTTTTGTATGCAGCGTGAGGGTGAGATTTATTAAAATCACACCCAAAATACTAGAATTATATTACACTTCAGATGCAAATCCCTGGCAGAAAATCCACTGCAAATCAGTCCTACGTGGACGAACCGCCAAATTGCATTTCAGGTGTCGGTACCATAATACGGCGCCAGGCGGTTGGTCTCCACCCACCAAGGAGGAGGGAAAACACAGGCAGTGAGAGTTAAGCTAAGGAAGTGGAAAGAGGAAAGTAGTAGAGAGGAGAAAAGTGACAGCAAAGAGCCTGAAGTTGGTCCGGGTGTGTGGCCCGGACAGGACAGCAAGGTTGGCAGGATGTGGTGACCGTCTGCAGTGGAGGCCTATTGGAGTCTGCCGTAAGGACCGTGGACGGGTGGTGACCCGGCCGTACCGGACCGGTATACAAAGAGAAGCCAGCACCATTGGCAGAGGACTTTCGGATCCCGGCAAGGCTTGGTGTCGCCGTGAATTTGCCAAATCCGTTAGTGAAGGGGACCTCAGGGTTTCCAAACAGCCAAGTCCCGATAGAAGGCAACCGTCCAACCGTGAAGGGGAGACACCGCCACCGCCAAGGGCAACCGTCTCCCAGGGCCAGCGCCTGTGGGCAAAAGGGGCTCCTCCGGCCCATATCCAGGTCGAGGAGCGGGTTACCGGTGGGAAACCATCACTACCAACACTTAACTTAGGTGCAGGGGAGAGACAGTCATCACTAACCTGCAGGGAGGAACAACCGCAGCCGTCCGAGGGACCCGTCCATCCAGCCACTTGTTTTACCGTGAACTGTGTCATCATCATTGGGCTGAGTGAGTACCTCCGTGCCGTGCGGCACAGCGCTGCCCCTGCGACCCTGCACCTCATCAGGCCCCGCAACCCACCTGTCATCCATCTCTACCCCATCACCGGGCCCCGGGACAACCAACCCCCCTACCCACGGAGGGGAGAAATAACAACAAAGCTGCTCCCTGTCACAGGCTCCCGGGATCCCCGTCCAGAGCAGCGGTGGTGTCCACACAATCACCACAACCGTGGGTGGCGTCACGGACAATATCCCCAAAACCCAAACCACCCCTTTTCACTCACGGGCGAGTAGCGCCGCTCGAGTCCCCGGGATCCGGCCATCGCTCGAGCCAACGAGCAGCAGCAGCCGTAGAGCAGTGGCAGCCGGACCCGAGCAGTGGGAGAGCGCACCGTACCCTCCTCCACCCGCGACACTTCCAGCTTGGGACTGGTGTGGAGGGTAAAGTGGATGAGGATGCGCAGGAGGAGGAGGAGGCTGAGGAGCATGACATTCCGGAGCTGTAGAGTGTGGGTGAAACCCTGACTGAGGTAGGGCCTGCAAAACTTGGTGTGTGAAGGACGTGTTCCGTCCCTCGCTCAGACTGGGTCCCAGCTTCCACAATATTAACCCAGTGTGACGTCAACGAGATGTAGCGGCCTTGCCCACATGCACTTGTCCACGTGTCTGTGTTTAGGTGGACTTTGGCTGAAACAGCGTTGTTCAGGGCACGTGTGATGTTTTGTGACACGTGGTTATGCAATGCGGGGACGGCACACCGGGAGAAATAGTGGCGGCTGGGGACCGAGTAACGTGGGACAGCTGCCACCATCAGGTCGCGGAATGCTTCTGTCTCAACCAGCCTAAAAGGCAACATTTCCAGCGCAAGCAGTCGCGAAAAGTTAGCATTTAGGAGTGTGGCATGTGGGGCGTTGGCAGTGTATTTGCACCTGCGTTCAAAGGTTTGCTGAATGGATAACTGAACGCTGCGCTGGGACAAGGACGTGCTTGATGATGGTGTTATTTCTGCGTGGGTAACTGCAGGTGCAGGGCCGGAGGAGGCTTGTTCGCAGGCAGCATGGACAGGGGATTGGCTCGCATGCACAACCAGCGAAGACGTAGCAGTGACATCAGCAAGCACTGCTCCTCGACTCTGTTGTACTTCCCACAAAGTCGGGTGCTTGGCTGACATGTGCCTGATCATGCTAGTGGTGGTCAGGCTGCTAGTTTTGGTACCCCTTCTGATGCTGGCATGGCAGGTGTTGCAAATGGCCTTTTTAGAATCATCTGGAGCCAACTTAAAAAACTGCCAGACTCGGGAAGACCTAACATTTGTACAGGCACCTTGTGTCGTGTTGTCCCGGGGAACAGTTGCCTGACGTCTGCCTGGGGCCACCACTCTGCTTCTTACTGCCTGTTGGGATGCTACGCCTCCCTCCCCCTGTGCACTGCTGTCCTCGCTCTGCATATCCTCCTGCCAGGTTGGGTCAGTTACTGGATCATCCACCACGTCGTCTTCCTCTTCCGCACCCTGCTCCTCCTCCTGACTTCCTGACAATTGTGTCTCATCATCGTCCACCCCTTGTTGAGACACGTTGCCAACTTCGTGAGAACGTGGCTGCTCAAATATTTGGGCATCTGTACATACAATCTCGTCATGGCCCACTTCAACAGGAGCTGGCGAGAGGCCAGAATGTGTGAATGGAAACGTGAACGAACAGCTCTTCCGAGTGTCCAAGTGTGGGATCAGTAATGTCCGTGGACGTGTACTCGGCCTGGTGGTAGGAAGGAGGATCAGGTTCTGAAATGTGCGGTGCAGTATCACGGCTACTGACACTTGACCGTGTGGAAGACAGAGTGTTTGTGGTGGTGCCAATCTGACTGGAAGCATTATCCGCTATCCAACTAACAACCTGTTGACACTGGTCTTGGTTCAAGAGCGGTGTACTGCTGCGGTCCCCAAGAATTTGGGACAGGACGTGCGAGCGAGTAGATGTGGCCCTTTGTTATGGCGAAATTAGAGCTTGCACACGACCTCGGTCTCTGCCTGCACCACCATCACGTCCACTTCCTTGTTCGTTGACAACGCCCTTGCGCATTTTGCAATGCTGTGCTGATGTGTATTCACTAGACTTGTGCGTTATATCCAAGTTTTTGCAAAACGCACACAAGTGCAGCGGAAAGCTGCCACCAACAGGCACACACGTGCGGTTTTTAAATGCAAGCACGGAGGCACTAAGAACCTAACAGGTCTCTATCCAGGGACAACGTGGAGCCTCCCAATTTTTGGCTGCCCTGCCTAAGGGCTATACTACAATAGACCCACTTCCTTCCAATGTGCACTTCAGGTTTACAGGCCCTCATGCACGTCTCTATCCAGGGACAACGTGGAGCCTCCCAATTTTTGGCTGCCCTGCCTAAGGGCTATACTACAATAGACCCACTTCCTTACAATGAGCACTTCAGGTTTACAGGCCCTCATGCACGTCTCTATCCAGGGACAACGTGGAGCCTCCCAATTTTTGGCTGCCCTGCCTAAGGGCTATACTACAAAAGACCCACTTCCTTCCAATGGGCACTTCAGGTTTACAGGCCCTCATGCACGTCTCTATCCAGGGACAACGTGGAGCCTCCCAATTTTTGGCTGCCCTGCCTAAGGGCTATACTACAATAGACCCACTTCCTTCCAATGGGCACTTCAGGTTTACAGGCCCTCATGCACGTCTCTATCCAGGGACAACGTGGAGCCTCCCAATTTTTGGCTGCCCTGCCTAAGGGCTATACTACAATAGACCCACTTCCTTCCAATGGGCACTTCAGGTTTACAGGCCCTCATGCACGTCTCTATCCAGGGACAACGTGGAGCCTCCCAATTTTTGGCTGCCCTGCCTAAGGGCTATACTACAATAGACCCACTTCCTTCCAATAGGCACTTCAGGTTTACAGGCCCTCATGCACGTCTGTATGCAGGGGCATTGGTGAACCTCACAATTTTGGACTGCCCTGGCAAAGGAAAATACTACAAAGACTCAGTTCCTCAAAATGGGCACATTAGACTCAAGAGGCCTTCATGTACGTCTCTTCTCAGGGACATCGGAGTGCCACACAATGTTTTACGTAAAATCTTTCATGTATTGATCTCAAAAAGTAACATACATTAGCTCTATCTCACTATTGGGTATGTGCCCTTAACATTTCCGCCATGAAAATTCATTTTGGTGTCATTTTGGAAGGTTTTCTTGTGAGTCCGTAAAAATGGCGTAAAACGCGGACAAAATTGTTCACAGCTGTGACTTTTGAGTGATAAATGCTTCAAGGGGTCTTCCCCATGCTGTTGCCATGTCATTTGAGCACTCGTCTGAGACTTTTGTGCCATTTTTAGGGTTTCTACATGCTGCCGGTGGTCATTTCACAAAAATACTCGGGTCTCCCATAGGATAACATTGGGCTCGTTGCTCGGGCCGAGTACACGAGTATCTTGGGATGCTCGGCCCGAGCCTCGAGCACCCGAGCTTTTTAGTACTCGCTCATCACTACTAGTTACGAGTACCGAGCATGGTAGTGCCCGCTCATCACTAGTTACGATCACCCGAGCATGGCAGTGCTCACTCATCACTAGTTACGAGTACCGAGCACCAGAGCATGGTAGTGCCCGCTCATCACTAGTTACGATTAGTGAGCACCCAAGCGTGGTAGTGTCCGCTCATCACTAGTTACGATTAGTGAGCACCCAAGCATGGTAGTGCCCGCTCATCACTAGTTCTGAGTACCGAGCACCTGAGCATGGTAGTGTCCGCTCATCACTAGTTACGAGTACCGAGCACCTGAGCATGGTAGTGCCCGCTCATCACTAGTTACCAGTACTGAGCACCCGAGCATGGTAGTGCCCGCTCATCACTAGTTACGAGTACTGAGCACTCGAGCATGGTAGTGCCCGCTCATCACTAGTTACGAGTACTGAGCACCCAAGCGTGGTAGTGCCCGCTCATCACTAGTTACGAGTACTGAGCATCCAAGCGTGGTAGTGCCCGCTCATCACTAGTTCTGAGTACCGAGCACCCGAGCATGGTAGTGCCTGCTCATCACTAGTTCTGAGTACCGAGCACCTGAGCATGGTAGTGTCCGCTCATCACTAGTTACGAGTACCGAGCACCCGAGCATGGTAGTGCCTGCTCATCACTAGTTCTGAGTACCAAGCATGGTAGTGCCTACTCATCACTAGTTCTGAGTACCGAGCATGGTAGTGCTTGTAAAATGTAACCTAAATGTTTGAGTGTGATTGGACAGTATGTGAGCATTTAGGGCATAATTTTGATCTTTTGCCCCGGGCCCCACTTTTGTCTAAAACCAGCTGTGGGTGTGTGTCGCCCACCTGTAGCGGTCGCCTCAGGGACGTCACTCCACCTTCTAGGACGCCACAGGGGCTCCATTTGATTACTGCTGGCAACAGGTATGTCATGTTTATTTACATGGGAGTCGTGACGCCACTCTCAGTTTGCTGTCAGGATGAGGAATGACCGCCACTGCAGTTTAACGAGCGTCTGGGGCTGGTGGGATCTGCAGTTAGATGGTGTGGCCTCCTGAGAGTGAGGCTGGCCCCAGGGGCTCGGGTGTATGTGTGTAGAACAACAGGTCGCAGAGTAACTCAGTCTCAGTCAGAAATGTCTTTCAATCTGTTTACTTACTTTCTGGTGGTAGAGTGAGGCAACCCGGGCGATACTGAGATGAACCAGGTATTCTTCAGGCTGGTTTAGGGGTAACCACTGACTCGCCTTCCTAGCACTCCTTGTTTCGGACAACCCCTGACTTAAAGTACCGTGGGATTCATCCAGGGAAGTCGCAACTGCCTTTTCTCCCCCTTCTGGCCCGTTTGCTGGCAGTGTGGACCAAGGAAGATGGCTCCAGGCTCGATCCTCCTTATGTGCCCCCTCGTTGCTGCTGATGCTCGGACAACATGTTGGTTGGTGAGGAACCTCTAGTCCCTTCACCTGGAGGTTTAGCAGACCACTAAATGGATGTCTGGCTCTAGGGACCTGTACCCCGTGCGTGCTTGGTTACCAGGAGTCCCCGTACTCAACTCCTTACTGCTCTCTCTCTCTTCAGGTGTCTTTCAGGCTGACTCTGTGGCAACCGTCTCCCCCGTCAACGGCCACCACACGTGCAGAGTCTGACTAGTGTGTCCGCTCTCGTGCGTCTCCACTTCAGACTCTGCTTTCTCCTCTCCTGCTCCTGCTTTGACTGCCACTGCAACCTAGCTTCCAGCCCCTCCCCAGCACCCCTAGCTGAGATGTGGAGGCCACGCCCCCTCTAGTGTCTGCCCAAGGGTCCCCTCTAGTGTGTGTGAGAGACCTGGTTGCTATGTGTCTGTGCGTACACACCCTATTCCAGCCTTCCGGATTACCTGTTTGCACTCACCCAGGATGGGTGCAGTACTCAGTGGCGCCTGACCAGGTCAGGGGCGCCACAGGTGCGTCCTCCACTATTGACTGCATTTCTTCTGCTTCTGTGCTGCTTTTTTAATGCACCATAAACTTGCTGCTTTTTGGGGGAGGGTTTTGCAGATTTTTCCTGAAATTTGTTCCTTTCTGAGAAAAATGTAAAATTTGCATCATTAGCTGACTTACTGCTGAATTCGCATCCACAGCACTGCTCCGTCTCTTGCTTTTTTTTTTGTATGCAGCGTGAGGGTGAGATTTATTAAAATCACACCCAAAATACTAGAATTATAATACACTTCAGATGCAAATCCCTGGCAGAAAATCCACTGCAAATCAGTCCTACGTGGACGAACCGCCAAATTGCATTTCAGGTGTCGGTACCATAATACGGCGCCTGCAGACGTCTGTATACTTCCGCACGCCTCAGATTTACTATTGCTTTATCCTAGAGCCACTGGGAGAGACTTTCTGCGATCCGATATCGTACAGCACACCATATGGCGGCATGTCGTGGAGGCAGGAATATTAGGGCTCAGCCACCCAGAGGCGGGCAGGCAATATTGTCACCGCTCCCGAGACCTTGCCAGAACCTTGTTCCGTTACGATTAATGTCCTACATGACGACACGTCCATAATTAATCAATCAGGAGACGTAGCAAGAAGCGTATAAGCGGCGTCCTCCTCCATTGTATTTCTATATGACAGTTTTATTTTGTTGCTGCTGCTCAAACAAATCTTGGCAAACTCTCGCTCAAAATGCACGATTTAGAATAATAACTAATGAATACAATCCTATCGGGGAAAGTGGCTGTAAATAAATGACAAATAAACCGAGGCCCAACGCACCACGGCTGCGATTAATTAAATATATATATTAATATTAAGTGCAATCACTCCGCCGTTCTAGCTGATAAGGATAAAGACGCTTTCTGTTTGTTGGCTTTTTACATGAAATATTTTTGTTTTTTAATCTGTTTTGCTTCAGTATTATAATCTTCTATTTTCTTATATTTTTAGGGTTGGCTAATATGGGCACAGATGGGTGCAGTACCCGCACCTCACGCAGGTGGATCACTGTGGGATCCTTTAGATGGAACGGAGACGCTCCGGGCCGTGCAGGAATAAAGATAAATGCACATTACGTTTCTGGCCACTGTTGGGTGCATATGACGCTCCCACGGGGTTTGGGGGGTTACTAGTCACCGGGCCGGTGTAGGGGGTTGGGATGTCACAGCAGCTAGGCTCTGATCTGTGACCCCGGTGGTGTCAAGAAATGGGGGAGGATGATGGGGATATTAGTTATTTGTGACGCCACCTGTGGTGTGCAGCTAAAATAGGAGCCACCGCTGAGAGAGGTTTCCCCTGAAGGCAGATGGTAGTGCAGCTAGCTTGGTACAGCTCTCTACAGGCAGAGCTCAGGCCCACAGGGAGGTTGGGAGTAGTAGTCCACTCTAAGGCTGGAATCACACTTGTGTGTGTAAAATCGGTCCGATTCTCATGCTAGAAAGTCAGACGATTTTAGTTCACTTTTCATCAGTGTGCTGTCAGTGTGCTGTCAGTGTGCTGTCAGTGTGCAGTCAGTTTTCACCCTCAGCAGCTGCTCCTCATGTACTGTTATGTACAGGAGCATTTACATTGTTCTCTGCTACATGCGTGAAATGTATTGAGAAAAACGCACGTCACTAGGACGGTGTGTGTGCTGTCCGTGTGCCATCCTTTTTTTTTTTTCACGCACCCATAGACTTGCATTGAAGAGACTCGTGCGAGAAACTCACCAAAACGCAGCATGCTGCGTTTTTTTTTTTTCTCAGTCCGATTTGGACTGAGATAAAAAATAGCAGATGGGAGCTGCCTCATTGTTTAACATGTGTCCAAGTGCAATGCGAAAAGGATTTCACACGGACGGCACACGGACCATCCTAGTGACATGCGTTTTTCTCAATAGATTTCTATCATGTAGCAGAGAACATTGTAAATGGTCCTTTATAACAGTACATGAATGAGGGTTAAAACTGATTGCACACTGACAGCATACTGATGAAATGTGAGAAGAAATCGTCCGACTTTCTGGCATGAGAATCGGAACGATTTTATACTCGCAAGTGTGATTCCAGCCTAATAAAGGAGCACAGGGCGTGGGAAGGATTGGATGACACAGAGGTTGTGTACCACCTGGGGCTCGGCCGGCTGCCAAGCCACTTGAATCCGTGCTCGTCGGTGGGTGGCTCGAGCTCCTCACGGACCCGGGGGGGGTCACATCGCTCTGAAAGGGAGTTGCTGGCGCTACGTGAGGGGTGGTTTTCGGTGGGGATTAAGTTCGTGACGCCACCCACGGGTTGTGGTGAATGGATGGACACCACCGCTGCCGTTGACTAGGCTCCCGGGGACGGTGTTGCGCAGCTTGGTGTTGACCCCTCCGTGGGTAGGGGGATGATGGGCCCGAGGGAGGTGTTGAGGCGGGAGAATGGGTGATGCGTGCTGGCGTGTCGGTGCAGTGCGGCGCGTGGCCCGAAGGCACTGTTGTACTCACTATTACAAACACGCTGGAGTCTCTGGTAAACCAAACAAGATGGTGGACGGTGCCCGCAACCGGCTGCGTTTTTCCCTTTTTCAGGTTGGTGATGTCCGCCTTTCTCCTGCACCTCACTTTTTTAGAAAATGATGACTCCTATGCCTGAGCAACAGTAGTCCGCTCCCCAGTCTGATGTATGCCAGTAGAGCCCGTGTGCCCGCAGACGCTGGCCCATGGGGTTTCGATGTCTGGGCGGTGGCTTTCTACCCCTATCGTTGGGCTGTTGTCTTCAGTCGGGTCTTAGGTGGGAAAGTGCCTAAAGTACAGTCCTTAATCAGTTGATTCTACTCGGTCCAGTTGTTTATGGGCCTCGTACTGGGTCTGAGTACCCCTCCTGGTGCTCCGGTTTCCAATCGGTTCCCCGGTCCGGTACCGGCAGGCCAAGTCCCGGTCCCTTACGGTTCCACCGGCTGTAATTCCAGCTCCTGCAGGCGGCCACCACCGTCTGCCTCCTTGCCACGGTACCAGGGCTACGACCCCGGCACCGGTCAGTGTTAACTCTGCAAGCCTGACACCTCTGGCCTGCTGCACTTGAACTTGACTCTCCACTTCACTGCACAGGTAGGAAAAATGGACCATATCACATGTACTAATGTGTGAATGGGACCTTACATGACATCCAAGCACCTGTCCAACATAAGGTAAGTGCTAAAAGTTGTTTTGTTGTTTTTTTTTAATTTCTTCTTGTTTGAGGCAGCTATTTGGAAACCGTTGCAGATAACGCTCCCTCTTTGGGCTGTTTTTGTAGGAATCTGTCATTTCCTGAAGCATTTGGGAAGCTTTAGTATTATAATTATTATTATTTATTTAGTATGTATTTATGTTATAATTTTTCCTTAAAGTAGCTTTGTTTGTTTGTTTTTTTGTTTTTTTTTGCAGCCTGTGGATTGGCTATTGTTTAGTTTAGAGCTATTTTCAAAGAAATGTGTGTACATATATATAATAAATATATATATATATATGTGTGTTTTATTGATTCTGATTATTTTTTTTTGTTTTCTTTCTCTGCGTGTTTATCAAAAACATCACTGGAAAACCACTCAAAACATTGAGCCTATGAACAACAAGGTGATTTTTGTGCCACATTCACACAATCAGTATTTTACATGAATATTTATAAGCCATGAAAAATGTGTTCCACACATTTCTATTAGGCTATGCTCCTGCGATCAGTATTTGTTGAGGTTTTTTTATGCTGCAGAACATCCGACAATTTCTGCCACTTAGTTTACTTACGTTTTCATTGCATTTTTGTATGCGTTTTTATTGCGTTTTAAGACTATGTGCGCACTAGGCCGTTTTACCCGCGGATTTGCTGCGGAAATTTCTTGAGAAATGTCTGCAATCTTTGAGCAGACATTTCCCAGCAAATCCTATGAGAAAAAAAAATAGCTGTGTACACGCTGCAGATTTTTCCTCAAGAAATTTCCTTGAGAAGATTTTCTTGAGAAACTTTCTTGAGAAAATGAGCATGTCAATTCTTTTCCGCAGGTACCTGCGGATTTCTGCAGTACAGCCTGCAAAATCCGCAGGGAACAACCTGCGGGAAAATCGCGGCTAATCCGCGGCTAATCTGCGGCAAATCCGCATGCGGATTTGGTGCGGATTTTTACCGGAGGTCCGGAAATCTTACACTCCCAGAAGTTTCTCAAGACATTTTCTCGAGAAACTTCACATTTCTAGTGCGCACAAAGCCTAAGGCCTTATTCACACACTGCGTTTCTACCCACGTGTTTTTGCAGTTTTGCTGCAGATATTTCTTGAGAAAATGGTTGTAACCTTTCTGCAGACATTCCCCAGCAAAAATTGAATTGTAAAACGCTGCGTTTTTGATACAGCGAAAATACGCAATATCAAAAACGTGATTAAAAACTCATCGTGGGCACGTGCGCTTACACTTTTTCCTTTGATTTTTTTCCACTCCTCATTTTGGCTTAAGGCCCCGTTACACGTGTTGATGTGTCGTTCGATCGCATGTGCGATCACACCCGCCCCCCTCATTTGTGCGTCACGTGCAATTTGTTGCCCGTGTCGCACAAAGTCGGTAACCCCCGTCACACGTACTTACCTGGGCAGCGAACATCCTCTTCCTGAAGGGGGAGGGACGTTCGGCGTCACAGCGCCGTGACACAGCAGCCGCCCAATAGAAGCAGAGGGCCGGAGATGAGCGGGACGTAACATCCCGCCCACCTCCTTCCTTCCTCGTTGCCGGCGGGACGCAGGTAAGCTGTCGTTCCCGGGGTGTCACACGTAGCGATGTGTGCTGCCTCGGGAACGATGAACAACCTGCATCCAGGAATCTGACCGATATTATGAAAATGAACGACGTGTCATCGAGCAACGATAAGGTGAGTATTTTTGCTCGTTAACAGTAGCTCGTAGCTGTCACACGCTGCGATATTTCTAACGATGCCGGATGTGCGTCACGGAATCGGTGACCCCAACAAGATATCGCCCGATATATCGTAGCATGTAACACCCCCTTTACACATAAAGATGTAAAATACTGAATGTGTGACTGTCCCTACAATACTATCAGGGAGTCTTTCACGCATTTTTTAAAAGCAATTTTTCAGGCCCTTGTTTTGGACTGGATCCGCTTCAAAATACAACGTCTCCACATAGAATATTGCAATAAAAAAGTATACTGCACGATAGAAGGTTTTTTTTTTGGGGTTTTTTCTTTTTTTTTTTTTTAAGGAGTGACTCTTGGCATAAGAAAGTACAATTTGCTTCTCTTTCCTGGACATTTTAATAAACTGTAATACATACTGGCCAAATGGAGGCCATACGGATGCACCTTTTGGCCTCCAGTCTGTTCAATAGGGGCCTATAGACCTACCCCAAAGATTGATTGGGAATTTAGATTGTCACTGTCCTCATTGGGGCTCACAATCAATTCTGTAAGGCGCTGTGGAATTAATAGCGCTATACAAGTGAGTAAAATATAGCAATAGAGGAAAAAGCCCCCAACGTATTCTTTCAGCTAATTGCACTCAGCCATGCACGGACGCCAACCTGCGCCTCTGTGCAGCTGTATGATTGCGGCTTCAGGCAAAGTTTACAAAATGCATTCTTTAATGCAGATTTGATGTTGTACGTATGCCAGGTGCATGCACGGCTTCCAGGGGCACACTCAACCGGTTTACGTGCATGGCTCCCTACTCACCGGGGGCTTTTAAAGCCCATTAGACACGTTCTAGATATAATTGTTGTGCAATGTAAAACCTGATACAAATATGTTTTAATGAGGTCGCGCACACGGACCGCGCTCTTTGTTCTGATTGCGTTGCATTTATTTTAATGCTGCGTACAGTAGAAGGATGTATTCAGAGTAACGCTTCTTCGTGGAGTCTGTGGGGGATGCAGCTCAGGATGTGGAGCCATTGCATTATTAGGAAAGCACTTCTATAAAAAACACAAGTGCATATGCTCACATTATTAAATGCTTCCAGATTACTCATATAGATGCTTTTACAACAAATGCCTATCTAATGCGAAGATCTAAATTCAGTCAGGGTAAGTCTCGTTTTGCCAGTTAAAGGAAACGTGCATGAAATTAGGGCTGCACGGTGGCTCAGTGGTTAGCACTATACTGTGGCTCAGTGGTTAGCTCTGTTGCTTTGCGTCACTGGGGTCCTAGGTTCAAATCCCAACAAGGATGACATCTGCAAGTATTTTGTATGTTCTCCCCGTGTTTGCGTGGGTTTCCTCCAGGTTCTCCCGTTTCTTCACACTTCATAGACTGATAAGGAACATAGATTGTGAGCCCTGATGGGGACGATGATGATCACATCTGTAAAGTGCTAGGGAATTAATGGCGCTATACAAAAAAAGACACAGACGCGTTTCAGACATAGTCCTTACTCAGAGTCAATAGTTTATTTACTATGTTCGAAACGCATCTGTGTCTTTTTAAAGCTCTGCATTTTTATTGGATTAAATAATGAATAGATTTTTTTATATTAAAGGATGCTGAATACCCCTTTTTTTGTACTCCCTGGAATAGTACTAGTTCAGTACGATCCTGAATATTTAGTATTTGCTTATCACTCGTCATAAATCATCTGAGTAGAGCTCCAACTCTCTTCAGATCCAGCTCACTGGTGGACTCTTAATTAACTCATTCAATATCCAACATAGTGCAGAAAAAAAGAAACATCTTGTAAAAGGCAAACGGTAAGATTTTTAATGAAACTACATTGCAAAACTTATTTTTAGCCCAAAATACCTGCAACTAAGGGGGAAAAAAGTTTTCAAAGGTGTCTACCGTATATCCTTTTAACAACATTTTCAAATGGAATGCAAATGCTCCAGAATCTGCAAAGTAAAATCAGTGGTAAATCTGAACCATTTTTGTAATCAAATCTACACATTTTGCTGCAAAACAGATCAGTCCCTTGTTGGCGTACCCTAAAGGAGTTGTCCACTGTGGATAATCCCAGCTTCTTTGACAATAAAGAGATGCTGTACTCCTGCTGTGGTCCTCCCTGCAAAATTGTTGTGAATTTGCTGGGGAAAGTGACCTCCACAAGTTGCAATGGTGGGGATTCAGTTTCCCTGCAGTGCCTCCGGAAGTAAAATGAAGTATTGCATAGTGTTAATTAAAACCACTGTAATATAGGACAGGACAGGTCCCCCAGAGCGAGAGACCCTCAGTACCATTACTCCATTACTCCGATTTGGCCCAGAGATGATGGCAATTTACTTTTGGGGTACATTTTTAGTATATGTATGTGCGTATATATATATATATATATATATATATATATATATATATATATATATAAAAACATAAATAAATGATAATAATTAATTATTATTTTTTTTTATATAATAAAGATATTTATTTTACTTTTATTTTTTTTAACTATCAATTTTTATTAGGGTTTGGTAATAACAGAAATGTGCGCATTCCAAATGCATCCAAATAGTACATTAATCATTATGAGCATACATAAAAGTTACTGTTAACTGATTATAACAGTTATAACAATAACAAAGGTGACATTAAGACATACAATGACAAGCTGGGATGGGTTGGTTGATGGGGAGAGGGCAGGGAAGAAGGTGGTGGAGAAGTTAGAAGATAAATGTAAGTTCAGTAAACCTTAACCCTATAGGTCTTCATCAGCTGCAAAGTAATCCCAGGGCGCCCAAACCGCCAAGAAATGGCCTGTTGAGGCATTTAGTAGCGCAGTAAGGTGTTCCATCCTCCTGACATCTAGTATTCTACGCTTGAGGTTTTGGAGGGATGGAGCCCTCGTCTGTCTCCAACAACGTGCAATCAGGCACCGGGCCGCTGTAAGGGCCCATGCGCCCGTTGCGTATTCACATGCATTTATGCTGCATATTGCACTGCAGCGTAAATGCATGCATCCTGCATCCCCTGCACAATCTATGAAGATTGTGGATGATACGTGCGCACAATGCTTTTATGAACGCAGCGATTTGGGTGCTAAAATTTTGACCCAAATCTGTGCGTTCATAAAATGAGCATGTCAATTATTTCTGCGTTATGGATGCAGCTCCCACTGTATATGGTGGGGGCAGCAGCCAGAGCGCATGAAATCGGCTTTTTTTATCAAAAAAAGTGCATTTGTGACGCCCTGGACTAGCCAGGTAGTCACAGACATAACAACATACACGCCCCCCCCCTCCCCTAGACAGTTACACCAGTCAGACCAAACCCTGGAGGGAGGCAACAAGGGTTTTTATGTCCACACCAGGTGGGGTGGAGCCAGGTGGTTGGCCCCACCCACCGAGGAGTTCACAGGCCTGGAGGGGGGAAAACAGACAGATGAGTTTAGGAGTTGAAAGTGAGAGGAGTGAAACGTGTGCTTGTGCCTGGGTAGGAGCCCAGGCACTGACAGCAAGGTTGGCAGACGGTGGTGGCCGTCTGCAGGAGTTAGCGGAACTCTGCAGAGCTGTAGGACCGGGGTCGGGCGGTGGCCCGCCGGTACCGAACCGGGGAGCGGAGTGAAGCTAAGCACACAGGCTGGGCCATCGGACCCCGACCAGGCTTGGAGCCGCCGACAATAGTCAAATCCGAGTGTGACAGGAACCCCAGGGGTTTCCCAACAACCAAGACCTGACAGAAGGCAACAGTCCACACCGAGAGGATATACAGCCATCGCCATAGGCTAGAGATCCAAGGGCCAGCGCCTGCGGGCAAAACGGGCTCCTACGGCACCTATACGCCGGGGAGCGGACTACCGGTGGGCAACCACAGGAGTCAGAACATTCTAAAAGGTGCAGGGAAAGACAGCCTCGATCAGCCGTCCGGGGAGAGCACAACAACACTGCAGCCGGCTGCGGGACCCGTCCATCCGGCCGTTTGGTTCACCAGAGACTCTGTCATTGAGTGAGTACACCAGTGCCATCTGACACCGTGCCTCGCTGCCCCTGCAACCCTGCATCCCAGCCATCCAGCCTCCCCGTATCACCACCGGGCCCCGGGATCACCAACCCCTACCCACGGAGGGGACAACATCCTAGCTGCTCCCTACCATCTCTCCCGGGATCCCGTCACCAGCAGCGGTGGGGCCCTCATCACCACATCCCGTGGGTGGCGTCACGAACTCTCTCCCTAAACAAACCCTCCCTTTTCACTCACGGGTGAGGAGCGCTGCTCGAGTCCCTGGGTCTGACCCACCGCTCGAGCCACCGAGCAGCAGCAGCAGAAGCCCCGGACCAGAGCGTGGCGAGCGCGTCCCCTCTGCCCGCGACACATTCATTATGCAATCTTTCTGTAGCGATTTGACGCGCACCTGTGCTGTCAAATCGCTGCATAATATTCTGCAGTAACATGCGCATGAGCCCGAAGGATGTGAAGCAGTAACTTGGATACCAATTGGCATATTCCCCTTTAGCCATATTATTAAGGTAGAGAGACCAGGACTGTGATGGTGTGATATTGTGGGTTGTATATAATTTTATGTAGGTTTGTATTTAAGGCGTGGTGTTTTGTCCATTCTATGTATTATTTGTCCTGTTTGCAGGTTAATCACCCCCTGCCGGGCTTTTGTCCCTAAGTCTGTGGGAGGGGGCCTGTTTCACCCAAACTCTCTGCTTACCTTTTGGGATTATTCATTCTGACTGGGAAAGACAGGAGAGGACTAAAGGCCCCGTCACACTAAGCAACATCGCTAGCAACATCGCTGCTAACGAACAACTTTTGTGACGTTGCTAGCGATGTTGCTGTGTGTGACATCCAGCAACAACCTGGCCCCTGCTGTGAGGTCGTTGGTTGTTGCTGAATGTCCTGGGCCATTTTTTAGTTGTTGCTGTCCTGCTGTGAAGCACAGATCGCTGTGTGTGACAGCGAGACAGCAACAACTAATGTGCAGGCAGCAGGAGCCGGCTTCTGCAGAGGCTGGTAACCAATGTAAACATCGGGTAACCAAGAAGCCCTGTCCTTGGTTACCCGATATTTACCTTCGATACCAGCCTCCGCCGCTCTCACTGCCTGTGCTGCCGGGTCCTGCTCAGTGCACATGTAGCTAGCTGCAGGACACATCGGGTTAATTAACCTGATGTGTGCTGTAAGTAGGAGAGCAGGGAGCCAGCGCTAAGCATTGTGCGCTGCTCCCTGCTCTGTGCACATGTAGCTGCAGCACACATCAGGTAATTAACCCCATGTGTGCTGTAACTAGGAGAGCAAGGAGCCAGCACTAAGCATTGTGCGCTGCTCCCTGCTCTGTGCACATGTAGCTGCAGCACACATCAGGTAATTAACCCCATGTGTGCTGTAACTAGGAGAGCAAGGAGCCAGCACTAAGCATTGTGCGCTGCTCCCTGCTCTGTGCACATTTAGCTGCAGCACACATCGGGTAATTAACCCGATGTGTGCTGTACTAGGAGAGCAGGTAGCAGCGCTCAGTGTGCGCTGCTCCCTGTTCTCTGCACGTGTAGCTCCGTGCGGTGGTAACCAAGGTAAATATCGGGTTGGTTACCCGATATTTACCTTAGTTACCAAGCGCAGCATCTTTCACGCTGCGCTGGGGGCTTGTCACTGGTTGCTGGTGAGCTCACCAGCAACTCGTGTAGCCACGCTCCAGCGATCCCTGCCAGGTCAGGTTGCTGGTGGGATCGCTGGAGCGTCGCAGTGTGACAGCTCACCAGCAACCTCCTAGCAACTTACCAGCGATCCCTATCGTTGTTGGGATCGCTGGTAAGTTGCTTAGTGTAACTGGACCTTAAGATTGATCCTCTGAGGGAGAAGCTGACACCCCAGAGAGACTGTGAGAAACCTCGATTTCCCTAGTAAAGGTCTGCTGGAGGATTATGACTAACCTCCTGGGACATTTATCCATTACTGGGCTACTTTACCCTCTGTATTGTGGATTATTTGATGGACTTTTTGTCGTGCTTGGAATAAATGTTCTTCGGATTGTTCACCCATCTCTCGCTCTGTTGTGTGATATCTGAGAAGGACCCCGTGACAAGGACCGTATGTAATATACCGTGCCCAGCAATACCGGTGCTGCATGAGCTGTGATCCTTTGTTTACACAGTCCGCTTCCCTTTAACCAGCCACATTGAACTAATTTTGCTTTGAATATGGCATTTAAAACCTAAACAAAAGCTCGTCTTGTATATATCCATCAATCTCCCAAAATAACTCTCCTAGGAGAACAAAGGTTCACACTTCTTATTTTTTTTTTGTCTCTGGTTTTAAAACTGTAGATTTAAGAGGAGGGGGAAAAAAAGTTCCTATCTGACATCGCCTTCGCCATTCTCATCCCCTCAGCCATTTCCTGCAGAAGTCGGAGTTTATTAAAGACGGAAGACATGCCTATTAAACAGCGGCCGCCTCAGTAAATAAGACGTCGTTTTCCATGGCAACCGGGAAAACAAACGGAATGAAACAAAGATGAAAATCATCATAAATCTGAACTTTGTCAATTTTTGTTTAGTTTCTGAACTTGGTCATTTTTTTGTAACGGGAAACGACTTTCAATAACAAACAGACGTTTGATTTCCATAGAATAATAAAAAAAAATGCTTAAATTTGGGGATGGTTTGGGCAGAGAAGGACAGATGTGTTTGCAGATATGACGTGAGAACGGTTTTCTTTGGAATGTGGACAATGTTTCGCTATTTATTCCCATATTCTACAGGATTGGATGTGAAATGTGGAAAATCCGATGTAATCCCAGATCCGTAAAAATTAAAGTTGGTTCTGGAGCAGTTTTCGACATTTTGACAGATGCACATTAAAAAAAAAAAAATTCTTTAAATTCTCTTTTTGTCATTTGGTGTATATGTATCAAATGAAGTGGGGTGGGGGGGTTAGAGTATGTGCAAACATTGCATTTTTGCAGCTGAAAAAAGGTAGGGTTTGTGTGTTTAAGGCTAAGACCACACTTTGCGTTTCCACCTGCGTTTCAGCTGCTTTTTAGGTCCGTTTTGAGAAGCACCTTTTTCATGCCAAAAGGCATGCGTTTTGATTTTTCAGCAAAGTCAATGGAAAATGGTGATTTTCAGACCGCACTTTGTGTTTCTAAACGCTGCGTTTAATTTGCATATTTTGTGGCAAAAACCATGCGTTCAAAGAAGCAGCATGTCAATTGTTTTTGCCATTTTGGCTGCGTTCTACACCCATTGAAATCAATGAGTTGTAGAAAATCGCTGCCAAAATGTTAAGCAGTGCACTTGCATTGCATTATTATTGCGATCCACATGTTTTTTTTAACATAACAAAGGCAGTTCTTTCGTCTTTCTCTCTCTGTCGGTCGGTCTCTCTCTATGTCTCTATCTCTCTCTCTGTTCATGTCTGTCTCTCCCTCCCACCCCCTCTCTCATACTCACCGATCCACGATCACCGGCGCGGCACTGCACGGCGTTCTCACTGTGGCGGCTTCTCTTTTGAAAATGCCGGCCGCTCATTAATCCATCACATATTCCCTGCTTTCCCCGCCCACCGGCGCCTATGATTGGTTGCAGTCAGACACGCCCCCACGCTGAGTGACAGGTGTCTCACTGCAACCAATCACAGCCGCCGGTCGGCGTGTCTATATCGAGCAGTAAAAAAAATAAATAAATGAAAAAAAACGACGTGCGGTCCCCCCCATTTGGATACCAGCCAGGGTAAAGCCACACGGCTGAAGGCTGGTATTCTCAGGATGGGAAGCTCCACGTTATGGGGAGCTCCCCAGCCTAACAATATCAGCCAGCAGTCGCCCGGAATTGCCGCATGCATTAGACGCGACAGTCCCGGGACTTTACCGCCTCATCCCGAATTGCCCTGGTGCGGTGGCAAATGGGGTAATAATAAGGAGTTAATGGCAGCAGCCCATAGCTGCCACTAAGTCCTAGGTAATCATGGCAGGCGTCTCCCCGAGATACCTTCCATGATGAACCTGTAAGTTTAAGTAAATAAACACACACATCCAAAAAATCATTTATTTGTAATGAAAGACAAAAAAAACACCCTCTTTCACCACTTTATTAACCCCTCAAAAACACCTCCAGGTCCGACGTAATCCACGCAAGGTACCTGACGCTTACAGCTCTGCTACATCGAAAGCTGACAGGAGCAGCAGTAGAACACCGCTGCTCCTGTGAGCTCCATGCAGCAACTGAAGTGAGTCGCGCGATCAGCTGTGCTGTCACTGAGTTTACTCGCGGCCACCACTCTCCGGTGGAGGACTGCAGCTGTGGCCACAAATAACCTGAGTGAAAGCACAGCTGATCGCGCGGCTCACTGCAGTCACTCAGGGGATTTGCGATCACAGGTGAGTCCTTCACATGTGACCGCAATGTGACCGCAAATCAAGCTGCGGCACATGCACAGAGCCGCGCAATCACAATGAAGTCGGGTGAAGTTCATCCGAGTTCATTCTGATCGCGTGGCACTGTCCTGCAGCCAGCCATGACAGTGCGGTCCCACTCGGCTCTGCTGAAAGTCTATGGGGATGCTGCAGAGCCGAGTGGGTGCGTTCTGTGAAAAATGTGCGTTCTGGATGCTTTTCCGACTCTGTCTATGGCAGAGAAAGCATCCAGAATGCAAGAATTCTCACCAGGAATGTCCGCACTTTGCGTTCTGCAGAATGCGTCTCAGAACGCAGCTTTTTCGTCTGCGTTCTGAGACGCACACGCAGTGACTTACACGCTGCAGAATAGAACGCAAAGTGCGGTCTCAGCCTTACTCCTTTTGGCTAAAAGTAATTTTTGCTATCAGATATTATAACTTTTTTTTTTTTTTTGCAGCATTTACCTTTTTAGAACCTCTTCGCTGTACTGACCATTGCTGACTGCACAATGAGTTAACTAAGAGTCTGTCAGTGAGCTGGTTCTGATGAAAGTTTATAAAGCCAAAATCAGACAGGTGTATTTCAGTCTGTTTTCCCAGTCTGACTCGCAGCCTCTATGAAGCTGTAGATTTGTGTCAGGAGATCTGCAATCAGTCCAGGCAATGCAATTTGTATATAGATTATCAAATACATCAGTCTAGCAGCGCTCAGACACCCGTATAGTAAGTATGTGCTGACCATATGTGCTGCAGACCGCAGATGCAAACACACAGACCTATCATTGTTAAGCCTGCTTTACACGTTGCAATTTGGCATACGATATCGTATGCGATGTGACCCGCCACCATCGTATGTGTGGCACGTTCAATTTGTTGAATGTGCCACACAAATGATTAACCCCTGTCACACGTACTTACTTTCCATACGACCTCGATGTGGGCGGCGAACGTCCACTTCCTGGAGTGGGAGGGACGTTCGGCGTCACATCGACGTCACGTGGCAGCCGGCCAATAGAAGCGGAGGGGCGGAGCTGAGCGGGACGTAAACATCCCGCCCACCTCCTTCCTTCCGCATTGTGGGCCGGGAGCCGCAGGACGTAGGTAAGATCTGTTCATCGTTCCCGGGGTGTCACACACTGCGATGTGCGCTACCCCGGGTACGAGGAACAATCTGACGTGCAATTCATGAGGAATGAACGACGTGCGTGCGATGAACGTTTTACCGTACAATCGCAATCGCACGTAGCTGTCACACACTGCAATGTACTTACAATGCCGGATGTGCGTCACTTACGACGTGACCCCGCCGACACATTGTAAGATACATTGCAGCGTGTAAAGCGGGCTTTAGTGCACCTGGCCATTTTTGGGTTTTTTTTTTCCTCCACATGGGCCAATGGTCTACATAGAAACAACATGGCCACATGCACTACTTGGTCAATTTTACAGGCCAGAGCACTGCATGCAATGTAAAGGCAGCGGACAAGCATGACCAGTTGTGATTGGCCCAATTTCCAATTTGTCCCTCTGACCTGCCAGCCTAAGGCCCTCTGCACACACTGCATTTTTTGCCGCGGTTTTTGCTGCAGAAAAGGTGCAGTTTTTGTTCCTAACCTTCCTGCAGTCCTTCCCCAGCAAAATCTATGGGAAAACCAAAATGCTGTGCGCACACTGCGTTTTTTTTCTATAGGTTTTGATGCAACTTTTCTGCAGCAAAAAAACAAGTAGCATGTCACTTCTTTTCCGCAGGTACATGCGTTTTTTCCATAGATAATGGTAAAAAAACCCACAGGGACCAACCCGCGGAAAAACCGTGGCAAATTCGCAACAAACTACAGCAAAACCGCATACAGATTTTGGGTGCACTTTGCCACGGATTTTTGCCGCGGGTGCGGAATTTTGCCAGAGGGTGTGGATTTTACTTAAGAAAATGAAATTTCCTGGTGCGCACAGGGCCTAACTCTTATCTTCCTCCTTCTGAGCTCCTCTCAGCTAATTTATGTCCTTATGAAAATTGGTCATAAATCGGATGAGAGGAGCTCGGAAGAAAAAACATTCGGGTTATGAACTTTTCGTAACGATGGATTTTCGGTCAACTCAACCACCAGGATTTTCCTATATAAACTAAAGCCAGTGCTATACTGGTGCTATCAGGCTGATTCTATACATACCTTCAGTTGTGAGATCGGATGTATACATTCTGAAATACAGGCAAGTAAAGTTTGTGAAATGCGCTGTTATTAGATTGATAGGTGCAACAGACTATCCAATAGGTGAGTTGGGTTTTAATAGTTATTCCCGCCTCTGTCTGCTGCCTGTCCTTCCTCCCCTTTGTTCTTCCTCCGTCCTTCTGAAGTGATGAGCCAGGGAGGCCTCTGGCTGTGTAGTCGTGGCAGTAGTGAATCTAAGGCACATCCCTGGCTCCATCACTCCATCAATGTTGGGGACTAGCTTGGTGGGACAGTGTGTGACGGTGTCTTCGCCGGATGATGCACAAACAGTCTTCAGGCAAAGGCTGGTTATAATAAAAGATGACATTTATTTGCACAAAATAATCCGGTCAGCAGAATCCGGCAACTTTCTGTGGAGCTGGGGACAACCTGCCCAAACGCGCCCTCTGGTGGGGATATGCCCTGGGTACTCCGCTTCTCCGGGCTCCCACTCCTAAGTCAAGCATAGACCGAACCCACACCAGCGGATTTCTGACCTTGAGGTTACGTTCCCCTCCGTTGCTCCGGCGTCCCCTGATGTTCCGCTCACGCACACTGTCACCGGTGTTCACACACTGCTGTCCCGGATCCCACTACAGCACGCACACACAAAACTTCCCTAGACATCCAGCCGACTCCTTCTTCCCCGGTGGCGACAGCCGTCCCACCCGGCCACTAGGGGGTGCCCTAACATTGCAATACAATACAATATTAAAAGAATTATAACATTTTTATTAACAACATTTTCCGGTCCTTTAGTAGGGGTTATGAGCACCCACTACATGCCTCCCCTCTTAAAATCCGAGCCTCCCGGCAAGGCTCTTAACTATAAACACACATAAAAATATAGAAACCTTTAGTCCACTCCACATCACAGAGGCACCAGTTCAGCGGCGCTCCCGGTCTTTAGGTGGCGCCCGGAGACGCAGCAGCGCTCCCGGTCTGAGATGGCGCCCGGAGGCTCAACAGCGCTCCCGGTCTGAGATGGCGCCCGGAGGCTCAACAGCGCTCCCGGTCTTAGATGGCACCCGGAGGCTCAACAGCGCTCCCGGTCTTAAATGGCGCCCGGAGGCTCAACAGCGCTCCCGGTCTTAGATGGCGCCCGGAGGCTCAACAGCGCTCCCGGTCTTAGGTGGCGGCCAACGGGCCCGTAGAACTTTTAACCCGTTAAAACAACAACTTTTGCCGGTCTACGAACGATACCGGTCTTTCAACTGGAAATCTTCAGAGATCTATTCCGGAGGCCAGGACCGCTTCCACTCCTCCGCCTGTGCCTGTATGTAGGCACCCAAGGACTGCCCCGTTTGGCGGCGGACTCTCCGGAATGACACTGGGGCAAAAGGTGGCTCTGTGGACACAGCTGCTTCAGCGCCCGGCGGGGGTGATGGCGTCGCTACCCGGGGTGGTTGTGGCGGCACGTCCAGGACGATGACTGGTTTGTTGGTCACACTCTGGTTTACCGTGACCACCGGGGTAACCCTCTCCGGGTCAGATGGTGTTTCCGGAGCAACTGCCAAAGTGCGCTTGGAATGAGAGGGCGCGGTCGGTACCGGCTTTGGGTGGCTCCGGCGCCGTTCCTGCTGCTCCTCCCACTCCAGCTCTTGCTGCCACTGGGCCGCTTCCCGGGCGGTCGGCATCCGTGTGACACCAACGGCAAACAGGCCGCGACTTCCCGCGTCCGGGAGGAATTGGACCTTCTCGCCCGGGTACAAAGTATGGAGCCTCTTGGATAGGCCCTCCACATCCAGGTGGACCCTATTGTAGAAATAGTCGTCCCCCGTGTTGGCCTCGCGGATGAACCCGTAACCCTCCTGCTGGTTAAATTTCACCACTATGCCAGTGGTGAATTGCAGGGCCAGCTCCTCACCGCCGGGACCGGACAACATTTCCCGGACAATGGTTTCAGCCAGTAGGCGTTCTCGGACAGGGTCGGGCACCGGGGACGGAGCTCTGGGGTCCGGTACAGAGGACGGGACGATTACCAGATCCCAGACGAAGCCCAGGTGGTCTTCCTCCAGCCGCTCAGCGAGCACTTCAGCCGGCTCCACAGATGGGACAGCAGGTATGGCGGCGGTGGCACCAGACTGTGGTGTCTCCCAAGGGGAATACGTAACCCCCGGAATCCGGTCTCTCACTGGTGGCTGGGTGGCGTACGTGGCCCGCACTTCCGTAACGGTACCTCCGGTCTTCGCATCCCACGTGGTCTTCCAGGTCACCTTCTCGGGACGCGTGGAACCTCCTGGTCCAATCGGAAGGTCGACCAGAGATGCCTCGCTTGCGGCGGCAAACTTGGGGCGTCCCCGGCCTAGGCTGACCAGAGCCATGGTGGTGGCAAGCTCTTCGGGTTGTCCTGAAGTCTCCATCTCCGACTGCTGTACTACTAATAGCGGCGGCGTCAAAGCTGAGACTGAGGAAAGAGGAGGCGGGCCTTTGTTTCCCGCTCTTAAACAGAATCCTCCCCCAGCCTCACGCATCATCTTGACTCCTCCGCGGCGGTACTTCTTTTTCTTCCGAACACCGCCCACTTCGTATGTCGTCTTCAATGCCCTGGGACTGGCGCCTCCCCTCTTTGGGCGGAGTACTCTGTACCTTTTCCTCGGCACCGGCCAGCCCCAGGCTCTTCTTTTGGCGCCAAACCTTCGCGCCCTTTCCTTATCTTTACAGATAACGGCCCTCCTGCCGCCATCTTGTGCCCGGTCCAACGCTGCGGGCACTGTGTTCTCTTCCCACCAGGGGACTGGAAATCTTCTCTCGTAGTCGGGGTCCTGTGCCCCAGGCACCACCTGATCTCCAGTTTCGTGGGTCCCTGGCAGGGGACTCGTATCCTGCCGACTACGCCACATGAAGTGATGAGCCAGGGAGGCCTCTGGCTGTGTAGTCGTGGCAGTAGTGAATCTAAGGCACATCCCTGGCTCCATCACTCCATCAATGTTGGGGACTAGCTTGGTGGGACAGTGTGTGACGGTGTCTTCGCCGGATGATGCACAAACAGTCTTCAGGCAAAGGCTGGTTATAATAAAAGATGACATTTATTTGCACAAAATAATCCGGTCAGCAGAATCCGGCAACTTTCTGTGGAGCTGGGGACAACCTGCCCAAACGCGCCCTCTGGTGGGGATATGCCCTGGGTACTCCGCTTCTCCGGGCTCCCACTCCTAAGTCAAGCACACACCGGACCCACACCAGCGGATTTCTGACCTTGAGGTTACGTTCCCCTCCGTTGCTCCGGCGTCCCCTGATGTTCCGCTCACGCACACTGTCACCGGTGTTCACACACTGCTGTCCCGGATCCCACTACAGCACGCACACACAAAACTTCCCTAGACATCCAGCCGACTCCTCCTTCCCCGGTGGCGACAGCCGTCCCACCCGACCACTAGGGGGTGCCCTAACATTGCAATACAATACAATATTAAAAGAATTATAACATTTTTATTAACAACATTTTCTGGTCCTTTAGTAGGGGTTATGAGCACCCACTACACTTCCTCCCCATGTAATAACAGAGAGAGGTGGAGGAAGGAAAGGCAGCAGACAGGGGCGGGAATAAGTATCAAAACCCAACTCACCTATTAGATAGATTGATAGGTGCAACGGACTAATAACAGTGCATTTCACAAACTTTACTTGCCTGTATTTCAGAATGTATACATTAGATCTGACAACTAAATAAATGTATAGAATCAGTATGATAGTGCCAGTATAGCACAGGCTTTAGGTTGTATATAAAAATCCTGGTGGTTGGTCCTCTCTAAAGGGTACTTTACACACAACGATATCGCTAGCGATATATCGTCGGGGTCACGGTGTTCGTGACGCACATCCGGCGCCGTTAGCGATATCATTGTGTGTGACTAAAAGGAGTGACGATCAACGATCGCAAAAACGTAAAATATCGTTGATCGTTGACACGTCGCTCCTTTTCATAATAACGTTGGTGGTGCATGCCGCTGGTTGTTCGTCGTTTCTGCGGCATCACACATCGCTATGTGTGACACCGCAGGAACGACGAACATCTCCTTACCTGCGTCCACCGGCAATGAGGAAGGATGGAGGTGGGCGGGATGTTCCAGCCGCTCATCTCCGCCCCTCCTCTGCTATTGGGCGGCTGCTTAGTGACGCCGCTGTGACGCCGCACGCACCTCCCCCTTCAAGGAGAGATTGTTCGGTGTCTCCAGCGTCATCGCTAAGCAGGTATGTGCCTGTGACGCTGCCGTAGTGATATTGTTCACTACGGCAGCAATCACCCTCATGACGAAACAGCGGCGTGGGCAGATGCTCTCGCGCACGACATCGCTAGCTATCACTAGCGATGTCGCAACGTGTAAAGCACCCTTAAGTCTTCATTCAAACATCTGTGTTGTGTCCGTTCTTTTTCACCGATGCAACATGTACTCATTATAAACTATGGTGCTACGCACATGCCCGTGTTTATCCGGCAGACAGGGGCCAATTGAAGTCTATCGGTCCTTGAAAAACGCAGACAACATATGGATGGCATTGCTGTGCTGTACGTGAATAATATTGCAAAATATAGGAGAATCTGTGTGGACAGCACAGTGGCTCTGTGGTTAGTACTGCAATCTTGTGGTGGCTCAGTGGTTGGCACTACAGTCTTTTGTGGTGGCTCTGTGGTTGGCACTGCAGTCTTGTGGTGGCTCAGTGGTTGGCACTGCAGTCTTGTGGTAGCTCAGTGGTTGGCACTGCAGTCTTTTGTGGGGGCTCAGTGGTTAGCACTGCATTCTTGTGGTGGTTCAGTGGTTTGCACTGCAGTCTTGTATTGGCTCAGTGGTTGGCACTGCAGTCTTGTGGTGGCTCAGTGGTTAGCACTGCATTCTTGTGGGGGCTCAGTGGTTGGCACTGCAGTCTTGTGGTGGCTCAGTGGTTAGCACTGCAGTCTTGTGATGGCTCAGTGGTTAGCACTGCAGTCTTGCAGCACTGGGGTCCTGGTTAAAATCCCACCAAGGAAATATATGTCAGAAGTTTGTATGTTCTCCCCGTATTTGCATAGGTTTCCCCCACACTCCAAAGACATACAGATAGGGACCTTAGATTGTGAGCCCCAATGGGGACAGTGTTTCTGATTGTATGTAAAGCGCTGTGGAATTAATGGCGCTATAAGTGATAAATATATTATTTATTGAGTTAATGATCCATCCGTGAAATACTCTGATGACTGATGGTAAAATGGACAGTACACTGATGACGCACAGATCCAAAAAGCTGATGATACTGGTTCAATTTTTTTCACGTACGTTGTGTTTTCACACATACATGTGAATGAGGCCGAAGTAAAACAAAAATGTACTTGAAGGTGTCCAGATCCAAAAAGGACTTCATGTCTGGGAAACACAATGTTTTATGTGTTTATTTTTTTTTTTCCCTGCTATTTTTCTAAGTGTATACAACAAAAAAGAGTCAAACTTGAAAAATACAGAAACAAAAAAGGCTGCGTGTGTCACCTTCTCTGACCCTTAAGGCTATGTGTCCACGGGAGAATGTAGCTGCGGATTTTTCTGCATCAAAATCCGCAGCTTTCCCGCAAAATCCGCACCTTTTCAAAGGTGCGGATTTGCCGCGGATTTGATGCGGATTTTGGTGCGGATTTTTTATTTTTTTTCCCAATTTTAAAGCCAAAATCCGGATGAAAATCCGCAACAATAATTGACATGTTGCAGATTTTTCCGGATCAAAATCCGCACAAAATCCGCCGCGGAAAAATCCGCAGCGTGGGCACAGAATTTCCAAAATGCCATAGAAATGGCTGGGAAGTGCCTGAGCTGCAGATTTTCGGGAAATCCGCGGCTTTTCCGCGAGAAATCCGCGGCAAAATCCGCACATTTTCCGCAGCGTGGGCACATAGCCTAATCAAAAGTGTGAGGGGCGGAAAAAAAGCAACAAAAAGAGACGCAGTGTGAATGCAGCCACAGATTTTCAGCTTTGTGTGACTAAAGCCTGATCGCTGCATAATTAAAAGTGCAACAATTATCGAAAATATTTTGTCCATCAATTTGTCACAGATTTCAAGATCAGTAAAGGAAAAACATCATTTAGCGGCAGAAACTGAAAACCAGTCCTAACCTCGCTCTGCGGACCGGACCAGTACACGGCACGGGTCTGACTGAACTGAGGCTACATGGAGATACATTATGGGGCGATTGCATGTGATGGTCACAAAAAAACCCTAAATGTGCAATTTTTATTTTTTTTTTTTTGCACCGCATTCTGCAGTCAATGTTGCAGCCTCTCATCTGCGAACCATTTATTTCCTCGTAGCCCTAATGAGATTTTCCTCTTTCTCACAGCAAGCAGAGGTCTTGAAAATTTTGAGTTTTGGACCAAATGGTTGATCAACTATCAATTTTTAAAGAAGGGATTGTCCCACGGTGTGAGAATTAAGGCAAGTTGATTTTTGTGTTTTTCTTTTTATGGGGGGGGGGGGTCGTCCAGTAATCCGGAACGTCTGATCATCCACCACCGTAGTGTATTATATGGGGGGGAGGGGCGGTAAATTCCCCTTTTATTTGAACCCTTATTGATCTCATTTCTTTACGCTTGCTCAACAGAAATAACAAACATTAAAATGGAAGGGGAAAAAAAAAAAGATGTAGGCATGAAATATGAGGAAATTTTAAAAATGTCAGCACTTGTGAATCTCCTCAAAGTTTCTTTATAATTTCACTCTATCATAAAAATCACTGCGGCGCTCTTTTCTTTTTACAGTTTAATGAAGATAAACTCAGGCAACGTTTATATCACCTAATATGTGTTACGGTATTAATGCTGGCATGGCTCTCAGCCGCTGAGTGATAAGCTATTTCTCATATCCTAAATTGAGAAGCAAACATTGAATATGTATACAACAAAGAGCGCGCGGAGGCGCAGCATTACTAAACGCTCATTCTGCCGATGCGCGGTTTTCCTCCAGTGTCTCAGGTTACGACGCGGTAAGGGCTCGTTCACACTTGGCGTGGATATGTTATATATATATATATATTTATTTTTTTTAACCGGCCAGAAAAAAAAAATCAGTGTTTTACAGTAACTGCAAAATGAATGATTTCTAAAATATTCACACTGGATTTTTCTTCCGTGTGCGTCTTTACAAAGAATGCAGCATGTCAACTCTTTCAGCCTTATTAGGCTAAGATCGCACTTTGCGTTTCCACCTGCGTTTCAGCTGCTTTTTAGGTCCGTTTTGAGAAGCACCTTTTTTCTGCCAAAAGGCATGCGTTTTGATTTTACAGCAAAGTCTATGGAAAATGGGGATTTCTAGACCGCACTTTGCGTTTCATTTGCATATTTTGTGGCAAAAACCATGCGTTCAAAGAAGCAGCATGTCAATTGTTTTTGCCATTTTGGGTGCGTTTTGCTAACATTGCAGTCAATGAGAAATGGCAAAAACCAAGATTCCTGCAAATTCCTGCGTTTTACCTGCTTTTTAGGTGCAGAAAACATGCCTTTTGGACATTAAAATAATGATTTGATATGTCCCTTTAGGCTATGTGCCCACGGTGCGTTTTTTCATGCTTTTCTGCAGCGTTTTCAACTGCACCTTTTTAGTGCCAAAATGCCTGCTTTTTGATTTCCCAGCAAAGTCTATGAGAAATAGGGATTTCTTGTGCCCACCATGCAGTTCAAAACGCTGCGTTTAATTTGCATATTTTGTGGCAAAAACCATGCGTTTATAAAAGCAGCATGTCAATTGTTTTTGCCATTTGAGGTGCGTTTAGATAACATAGAAGTCAATGAGAAACAGGGAGTAACCAAGAAACATCAAAATTCCAGCGTTTTACCTGCTTTTTAGGTGCAGAAAACATGCGTTTTGGACTAGCAAAACGCATGCTTTTTGGCCATCAACAAAATTATTTCATATGTCCCTTTACACACACACATAATCCGACAATTAAATTAATGAAAAACAAGAATTTATTGCTATTTTTTCAATAAATTCTATATTAGCGCTATAATTTAATGAAATATGTCTATTTTCATGATTAATTCATTATATTAATTAGTTTGTTTTTTTTTTTCTCTTTTTTAACTGTGTTTGACAGATTAAACTTTATTTAGCAGTGTCCTGATGTTCAAAACGCATCTGTCAAAACGCAGGTGGAAAAGCATGTAAAAAGCGGTAAAAACGCATGCGTTTTTAGCGCTATTTTGTGGCCAAAAGCAACTTTCAATAAATCATTTACTGCCAGAGGATGCGTTTAGAAATGCAAGGACCTCAACGCAACGTGGACACATAGCCTTACACACACACACACATAGTCCGACAATTAAAATTAAGAAATTTATTAATTTATTGCTATTTTTCAAAAAAATAGTCTATTACCGCTAAAATTTAATTCAATATTTCTATTTTCTTAATTAATTCTAAAATTGTGTTCCTTTTTTTTCACTTTTTTCTTTGCGTTTGACTGTTTAAACTTTATTTAGCAGTGTCTTGACGTTCAAAACGCATCTGTCAAAACGTAGGTGGAAAAGCAGGTAAAAAGCGCTTAAAACGCGGCAAATACGCATGCGTTTTCAGCGCTAAATTTCAGAAAAAGGCAACTTTGGCAAAATTAATTAAGGCAAAAACGTGCGTTCTGAACTGCAAGTAGGACGACGCAAAGTGGGGCCCTAGCCTTAGGCTATGTTCACACACTGCATACATTTTCTGCAGCTAATCTGCACGTGGTGGCAAAAAAAAACGAGTCAAAAACCGGATGTAGTTTTAGTGCGGTTTTCATGCATTTTTTTGTTGTTGTTGAAGGCTATGCGTGAAAAAACACTGCTAAACCGGACCAATAACATGTTGCAGATTTTGTCTACATCAAAATCTGCATCAAAACCACACAGAAAAAAAGTGCACCGTGTGCACAGCAAATCCAAAATCTTATAGACTTTGCTGGCTTCAGGAGAGGCATGCAGATTTAAAAAAAAAAAAAAAACTGCGTCAAAACCTCAGCGTGTGCACAGGGCCTGAACCCGCCGAACATGTCCAATCTTTTTTTATTATTTATTATTATTATTATTATTTAATAATTTTTATTGGTGCATTTTTTTCCTGCGTTTTTTTTTTAGCCCTTCCAGCCATTGATGTCACAAAAATCTCACATGCTTTTTTTGGTGCATTTTTTTGCCACAAGGTGTGTTTTTGCTGCAAAACATTTCTGCAACAAAAAAAAATCAGTGTGCGCACATAGCCTTAAGGCCCTGACACACACACACACACACACACACACACACACACACACACACACACACACACACACACACACACACACACACACACACACACACACACACACACACACACACACACACACACACACACACACACATCCTCGGCAGATCTGTGGCAGACCTGTGGTTGCAGTGAAATTGTGGACAATCAGTGGCAGGTTTGTGGCTGTGTACAAATGGAACAATATGTCCATGATTTCACTGCAACCACAGATTTATCTGTGTGTGTGTGACGGGGCCTTGAGGCTGTGTGTCCACAATCCGGGTTCACAGCGTTTTTGCTGCATCCAAAACGCTGTGTTGTACAGTACAAGCACAGTGGATTTCTAGAAATCTTCTGCCTTCTGTGCTTGTTTTCCCCGCAGCGTAACCTGACCTGTGGTGCGGCTTCCCAAGCCGCGGCATGTCAATTTATTGCTGCGGAGCCACAGAGAGAAAAAGACCGTAGCGGTCCTAACCCTGATAATGGGCATGAGTAGCTGCGGTCTCCTGCGGGGAACACTCCTGTCCCCGCAGATCGGGAAATAAAGCATGGCCACACGCAGCATGTCCGGATTGTGGACACGTAGCCTTAGACGCTGAATTTTTTACACAGCAAATATTCGCAGCGACAAAAACTCATCCTAGGCACATAGCATTGAAGATAATCTGCAGCTAAATGAGCCTGAAAAATCCGCAGCATATCCTAAAGCAGCTTACCCCGATACCGAGCCGGTGCCTGGGTCAGCTTCCTGGCAGCTGCCGGCACAGAAACATTTACCATGGTAAATAAAGTGGCACGCTGAACCTATCGAGATGAACTTGCGCTGTTCTTCTAGCAAGAAACAGATTTACTGTGGATTTTTCATGCTGATTTTGCTGCAGATTTGATTGAATTCCAGTGCGGAGGGAAAAATCCTCAATGAATTCCTTACACAAATAGTGTTCACCGTTTTGGCTTTGACTATGCCCTTGTTCAGGCGTTTGTTTTTCCCAATAGGACATGTACCATTATAATCTATGCAAGGAAAAAGTCTCCAGGGTCCAGGAAGTATTAAAACCCCATTTTTATTTTTACAAATAGTTGTATACATGGGGCATGCTATACCAGCAGAAACAGACTGAAGCAAAAAAAGCTATATATACTTTTTATGAACTATTTGTAAATAAAGCCATTAAGGTGTTTAGATGTAATAGTGGAGGGGTAAGGTAACGGAGTGACGCTTCCGGTACATTTCTGGGAGGTTTTCTCTAAAGTCGAGCAGTAAACACATTTTACATGCAAATTCTCATTTGCACTTTTTTTTTCAGGATGGTAAATATCAACCAAAATTCTGCATCTGGTTACTATAGGTAAAGTGGAAGAAGAGGTACAGGCAAAAACCAATGTAACTTTTCGGAGAAGTGACAGAATGTGAGTGCGACCTGATGGGTGAGAAATGTATCAGGTGCACCATGTTTATGTAGTGGAACGGCGCCATCTTGTGGGGATGGTAGGAAAGTACAGCAGGATGGGATTTTACTGGGTGATTACGCTTTTATGCTATGTGTGTATGTTGCTTTTCTGTAAGCACACAAAAAGCATGTTTTGGCAGGAAAAAAGGCTGCTTTTATGTGCTTTTTTTCCATACTTATTTGTGCTTTTTCATGCTTTTTTGCACTTTTTTTCATGCTTTTTTGTGTTTTTTTTCATTCCTTTTACGTTTTTTCATGTGATAGGCGAATAAAGCAGAAACAATTGACATGCTGCTTTTTTTTTTTCAGCAACAAAAAAAGCAAGGAAAAAAATAAACAATTTGCGCACAGCAAGTCAGGATTCTCATAGACTTTGCTGGGATGCTTGTTCCTTGCTTATTATTGATTAAAAAAAGCAAGGAAAAAAACATGAAAAAAGCCCTGTCAAGCCTTATTGTTTGTTTCCCCCCCCCTCACATTTGTCACAAACTAAACTAACTATTCCCTGTCCAAATGTGTGAAGTCATGCGCCCTTTATAAATTCTATGTTTATCATTTAAATTGGGCATCATTTCTAAATACTGTAGCGTTAGATTCACAGCAAATCTCCTGAGTCAACACCTAAAGCTATTCTGACATGGATTTTCACAGTAAGTACACCAAACTCATCAGGTCTAGGATATATATTTTTTTTATAGTGTGAAATCTGGCAACAGGTCCGCTGTCTACAAATGGTTAACACGTTACATGCAATTTATCTGTTTTTTTGAACTCCCTTTCAATAAAATATAGCTTGGCCACTTTTTAAAGGGGGTTGTCCAGTTATAAAGTAATACATAAGTGCCAGAAATGGTGAGTTACGGGCATTTTTCGATTATCACAGGCGCATGGACGTGCCATAGAAAGCTGACGGGCTGCTCATTCCAAGGACTAAATAAACACCCTTCTTTTTTATTTGGGCACCCCTTCTTTAAAGGGTTTGTTTCATCTTATTAAATGGATAAAATTGCAAAACGCTTGTGAGGGATTAAAGAAAAGAAAAAAAAAGCCCCAATTTTATAATTTACCTCTATTTAAAAAATAATCCCAATTCTGAAGAACGGAAGGATTTTTAATGATATATAGTTTACGCCTTGTTGCTGATTTGGTAGGCAATGAGGGCAGGCATGTGAGCAGGTCAGCATGGCCGCCGGTCCGACCTGTCATCACCAGGAGCCCACCAGGAGGCATGGACACTGGGTGGGGGGGGGAAGAGTACACCCCTTTATTGCCAGATCCACCTTTACAGAGATGGACTTTTCCCAGCTGCCTGTTGACATCAGTGTTTTTTGCACGTTGGTTTTTCCATAAAAATCACATTTATTATTTCCATTGCACAGATCTAGTTGGGCCATGCACACATTGATTTTTTATATAATACTAGCTGTACTACCCGGCTTCGCCCGGGTTAATAACTGTTGTTAACAAAATAGAATGTATTAACATTCCCGGGATAGAATGTATAAATAGAATGTATTAACGCCCGGGATAGTAACTGTCTCTCTGTTTCTCTCCCATTCTCTGTCTGTCTCACCCTCTGTATATCTCTCTCTCTCTGTCTGTCTGTCTCTTATCCTGTCTATCTCTGACGTCTCTGTCTCTTTCTCCGTCTGTCTCAATCTCTTTCCCTGTCTGTTTATCTATCTCTTTCCCTGTCTGTCTATCTATCTCTGTCACTTTCCCTGTCTGTCTCTTTCCCTGTCTGTCTCTTTCCCTCTCTTTCCCTCTTTCCCTCTGTCTTTTTCCCTGTGTCTGTCTCTTTCCCTGTCAGTCTGTCTCTTTGTCTGTGTCTGTCTCTTTGTGTCTGTTTCTTACACTGTCTGTGTCTGCCTCTTTCCCTGTCTGTGTCTGTCTCTTTCCCTGGCTGCATTGTGACACGCCAACATTCCATATAAGGGCGTGGCTGCGCATTCTTCTGAAGTTCTGGCTGCACTGTGGCTCCCAGCTCCATTCGCTTTAATGGAGGCAGGTTTTTTGGCGAATAACTGTAAAGCGCGGGGTTAAATTTTCCCTCAAAACATAGCCTATGACGCTCTCGGGGTCCAGACGTGTGAGTGTGCAAAATTTTGTGGCTGTAGCTGCGACGGTGCAGATGCCAATCCCGGACACACACACACATACACACACACATACACACACACATTCAGCTTTATATATTAGATTATTATAAATTTTCTAATGGAGGAATAAAAGGTCCCCCCTATCGTCAAACAGCTCAGGCCAGCATGGACCCCGTCACCGCTCACTTTTGCATAGTGCATGTCCCTTTAAATAGTTTGCTGTTTACTAGTTTTCGCCTCTATATGAAGCTAATTATCTCAATCTGTCCTCTATTAACCTCTGGTGGGTTCCTCCAGATATCGGCACTGCTGTAGGCTGCACATGTTAATCTTGCTACTGTTTTTCCGCTGTTTTTCCCTTTCCGCCTTCCTTCACACGTGCCACATCTGGATCCTGGGAAGCACATCTGTTTCCACTCCATGCTTTTTTTTCTCTTTAAAATGCGAACATAAAAGGATTTTTTTTTCTTTGTACGGCTCTAACTGTGAAATTTTCTGAAATTTAATCCAAAGGATTATAAAAAACCACATAAATAAAATGATTTGGCCCAATCTGCGCGACTTCCTGTTCCTAAGTTTCTTCCACTCAACATGTGCAGAACAGGAGAGGCCTCCCTGGAGCGATCGGACCCCCGCTGATCCATGACAGCACTGTCATTTCTGCTAATACTTCACCCCTCTCTCTTTGGTCTCAATTCGGTAGACTGCCGGTGGTGAAAGGTCCTGAATTAATGAACAGAGAGTGCAAGTGATGCCCAATTTACACTGCACCGCAACCCACATGTATAGAAATAGGAGGAATCAGACAAACCTGTACAATTCAGGTCTGAGTACAATAATAAAATGCTACCAGTCCTGTAGTAAACTGATGTGCTACATGAAAATCGGCTTGGAAGTGCATTGGGACGTGTCCATACATTCTGTATATCTAAACACGCCCTGTTGTGAATACGTGTTCCAGTTTGGGGCTCCCTCTTGTGGTCAGTGCTGGAGGTGCAGTTGATGTGTGGAATGAAAGCGACACACCTGCAGAGGACTGGCAATCGGGGTCAGATTGGGCTATTTAACTTAGTAGCTTTCTCTTGTTACTTGCCGGTGGTTAATTGCTCCTGTGTGTTAAGGACATTCTGTAACCAGCTCTGCTCACTATAAGGCTGGGGCCACACGGGGACTACTGCGATCCCCTTGCATGACACTTGGCTCGTGCTAGCAGTACAGCAGAGCCGAGTGTCATGCGTGTGTCCTTGCAACTGAGGTTCGTTCGTGCGAGCAGACCTCAGCTGCGGGGGGCGGGCCGGCACTCCGGAGGGGAGGGATTTCTCTCCCTCTCTCCTGCGTAGCCGGCTATTGCCATTCTCGCACTGCACTAGCGGTACACCAGTGTACCGCGAGTGCAGTGCGATTTTTCTCTCGCCCCATTCACTTGAATGGGTGCCAGAGAAAGAGTCTCGCATTACAATCGCAGCATGCTGCGATTGTTTTCTCAGTCCGATTAGGGCTGAGAAAATAATCCCTCATGTGTGCTGACACACAGGCTAGAATTGGTCCGAGGGGAATGCGATGTTTTATCGCACTCCACTCGCACTGTTTTTCTCGCCGTGTGGCTTAGGCCTTAGGCTGGGGCCACACGGGGACTACTGCGATCCCCTTGCATGAGACTCGGCTCGTGCTGGCAGTACAGCAGAGCCGAGTGTCATGCGTGTGTCCTTGCAACTGAGGTCTGTTCGTGCGAGCAGACCTCAGCTGCGGGGGGCGGGCCGGCACTCAGGAGGGGAGGGAGGGATTTCTCCCCCTCTCTCCTGCGTAGTCGGCTATAGCCATTCTCGCACTGCCCTAGCAGTACACCGGTGTACTGCGAGTGCAGTGCGATTTTTCTCTCGCCCCATTCACTTGAATGGGTGCGAGAGAAAGAGTCTCAGCTTACAATCGCAGCATGCTGCGATTGTTTTCTCGGTCCGATTAGGGCTGAGAAAATAACCGCTCATGTGTGCTGACACACAGGCTAGAATTGGTCCTAGTGGAATGCGATGTTTTATCGCACTCCACTCGCACCGATTTTCTCGCCGTGTGGCTTAGGCCTTAGAACTACTCTCAGATAAGTGGTCTTTGTACCTTTGCTGTTTGTTTTCCACTTTCTTGTTGCTTTTTGTGCTTTGATACTAATTCATGATTCCTATTTCGTCTGTGTGGAGTTCGTGGTGGAATGGGATCATTCCCTGCTGGGAGTGTCTGTATACTTAGCTCCATGATTCTGCAAGGTATTGTGTTTGTCATGCTTGGTATTAATTCAGTCCCTCATTTGTATTTAGTATTTTTGGATTCCAGTAACATTTGAGTGCTGATACAGTGGGGGAGAGGTTGTGTGACCTCAGGATTTTTCCATATCAGTAGTGCTAGTATATATTAGGGTTTTTACGGCTGCAGACAGTTGCTCTTTCCTATCCTTTCCTATAAAGATAGTTTGGGCCTTACCTTCGCTGAATCTGTCTTTTCTGGCTTTGTATTGTATTTTTCTATATCACCGTAGCCTTTACATGTGGGGGGCTATCTATCTATCTTTGGGGACTACTCCGAGGCAGATTAGCTTTCTTATATTTCTATCTGTGAGATTATTTAGTTCTCCGGCTTTGTCGAGGCTTCCAGTTCATCGTAGGCTCGTCCCACGGCTACTTCTAGTTGTGTGTCAGGATTAGGTCTGCAGTCCGTTAAGTTTCCAGCCACTCTGTTACCTTTTTGGGATTCCGCATTTTTTGATCCTCCTCGGTCCCTGAATCATAAAACGCCCCCAATGCACTTCCAGGCTAATTTGCATGTGGCTTTAAAGCTGGATTTCTCAACGCTGGCACTTGAGATTATTACAGGACTAGGACCTATACAGCTTTACCTCTTGCTTCAGTAGTAAATTTGTCCAAACAGTTTCTCCTTAAATATCAAAACGCACCTTCAGAGAATCTTTAAGAGGCAAATCCTTCCAAAATGTATAATATCCTTATCACTATATTATAGTTTATCTTTTCATTTTGAGTGCAAACATTTAAATTTTGATGAAATGTTCATGAGATCCGCACACAGTTTAGGCCTAAGGCCCTGTGCCCTCGGTGCAGTTTGTTGCCCTAAACTGTATGCATTTCTTTCCCCAGCAAAGTCTGAGAATTCAGAAGTGCTGTGCACACATTGCTTCTTTTTCAGTGCAGTTTTGGTTGCAGAAAAAAGAAGCAGCATGTCACTTCTTTCTGTGTTTTTGACCTGCATGTTCCATAGAATATGGTGATAAGAAACGTATGGGAAAAAACATACCCAAAAACACACCGAAACGCGGCAAACCGCATTTATGCGTTTTTTGGCCAAAGGTGTGTTTTTCTGCCAGAGTGTGCATTTTTCGCTGAAGAAACAAAACTGCAGCGTGTGCACATAGCCGCATTTAAAAGTCGAGCTCTAGACGTGTTTTCACAGATATCTGTCATTATGTTGATGGAGGTAGAATGAGCGGAGACCGGCGGTGCGATTTACTATGAAACACCGCAGTGCCTTAGTGTAAAGGTTCTGTGAAAAGCCATCCGGGGACTGTGTCTCAGATGACTGGTCAGGTGCAGTCCATGGCGGCTTCTCCCCGATCCAGTTGACTGATCAGTCCTTCGATGCGTGTACCTAGGGAGAGACCTGTCAGTCATCGGGGCGTAGAGCATCCTGAGAGACACAGCCCTGGCCAGCTTTATAAAGTACGTTTTCCTTGATATGCTTCTGAGTAGAACAGGGCCACCATCAGGGTATTACAACCATGACTTGTGTACGAGGCCCGGTGAAAAGGGGGCCCGGCCGAGCCCATGGTAATTACTTAGCTTTATGAAGCCCTTGCCGGGTCCCCCCTCTTTACCGGGCCCCAGTCACAGCAGCAACAGTGGGGCCTGGCAGTGTCGCTTCAGCCATTGCACATGACTAAGGTGCAAGTGAAGCCTTTCTAGGGCATCATATGCAAACTAGCTATGTGGGGGAAAGCAAGGTGAGTGGCGCAGAGCAGGGGGGCAGTGCATCATCCCGCAGCCTAGCATGATGAGATCATCCATCACTCTGCGACCTCATCATCACACTGCTGTGGGCAATGTGGAGGTGGCGAAGACACTGCATCCGGTGGAGAAAGGTAGGTGTTCCGAGAGCTGAAGATCGCCGGAGGTCACAGCGGACAGTGTGGCCAGGGTGGCTGTGACAGAGGGGTGCAGGCTGTGACAGAGAGGTGCAGGGTGTGACAGAGGGGTGCAGCCTTTGACAGGGGTGCAGTCTGTGTGGGATTGGGGTTTGCAGGGTGTGTGGTATATAGGAGTGCAGACTGTAACAAATTGATAAACATGGTTACACACATACACGCTTTTACAAGAATGGCAGTGAGAGTGTGGAAGGTTTGAGGGGTGGAGGTGTGGCACCCCAGTGGCCCGGTTGCCACAGTAACATTGCCCTCCCCACAGGGAGTGATGCTATCCCTGGAAGCAAGAGGGGTGTATCCAATGCTAGGTACACCAGAACTCAACACTTCCTACTCCAGATCAGAAGGGGGAGCTCGATAATCCGGTTTGAGGGGAGCTTGCCTATGCATTCTGGCCTGGAGAAGGAGTTAGGAACACAAAGACACACGAAAGTGAAACTAAAGGAGTAGAACAAGTCAAGAGTGGAGAGAAGACGGTCAGTGAGAAGAGAGCTGTGCCATAGCTCCCTCAGGACCGAGCGCTTAGAACCGGATATCGAAGTCCAAGGCTGCGTGGATACTGAAGTCCCACCAGCAGAATCCGGAGGGCAGAAGACGGCAAGTTTCCTCGCCCACAGAGTGCCCGGGGCACAGCAGCATAATAGAACCAGGAGCCGTGACAAAAGAGCGGCACAAGTAAAGGACTTGTGCTGCCTGCCATACGGGTGAGAACCAGAACCTACACAAGGAAGAGGGACTCAGCGTAGCTTCAAGCCGCAGGGTCCCAAACATCACAGCGCAAGCAGGAAGGCCTCTGAACCCACCTGGCTAGGTGGATCCCCTCAATTGCTTCCAGGCTGACCGCCCTCTGTTACCTGCTGGACCAGTCTCCCGGGCCTGTACCATCACCTACCAAGTAAAAGGTAAAGGAAACTATATCCCTTGTGTTGTCCAGTTATTACCAGCGTCCTCAGTCCTGCGCCCTAACGTTACGTTTCTCCATCAATTACAAAGACCACTACTCCCAACAGCGCTGGGGCCCAGCTCTACCTGTGGAGAGCTATACCAACCAAGTTGCGTCACCATCTGCCCCAGTGGTCCCATCCTGCAGCGTCAGCTATCTCTGGCCGAGTACCACAGGTGGCGTCACAAACAACCATCCCCATCATTTCCCCTTTTAACGACACTGCCCGGGTCATGGAACCGGGCCTTGCCACCGCAGCATCCCAGAATCAGAACTGCGACCCGGTAACGAGTGCCCCACGGCTCCGGTGGGCGCTTCAAAGACTGAGCTGGAGTGGAGCCTAGGCGGAGTCTCATGGGGGCCCAAAAATGTTGCCAGTATGGGGCCCTGAAATGCCTAGTGGCGGCCCTGGAGTAGAACATACCTGTCTGCAATTGCTCGGCCGTTCTCTGATTCCTGCTGCCGCAATTGACACAGCATTAATCTAGTGACCGGTTCCCTTTAATGTTACTGTACCGTGTTATCAGGGGCATACATGCCATGGAGGCGGTCTGTGTGCCTGCAGTCAGGGCTGGGAGCACGACTCATGCTGGTCACAGAGCTTAACCGGTCTCGACCGTAGAGTTTCCTTTATCCTTCTCAAACAATGGGAAAAGGTAATGGTGGAGACGAGTCCGGTGTCCTCCGGATCCTCAATGTAAATTATGTAATGATACACCCTAGCACAGGCAAGGGGCCCTATTGATATTTTAGCTATGGGTTCCCTATCCCCTCTGCATCAACACAGAGTGGGCTGTGAGGTGCAGACTGTGAACTGTAGTAGAGCAGCCTGCAGTCTGTTCTGCGCTATTACAAATCCAGGTAAGACCTCTTTCACACGTATGTGCCTCCGGTACGTGTTTGGCAGTTTTCTCGCGTACTGGAGACACGAGCACACGTAGATCTAGGTATTCCTATGGTTTTGGACACACGGAAGTATTTGCGCACGGAACGTGTGTCCGTTCCGTACTTACGTGTGTCCGTGTGTTTCTCACGCCGACATGTCCGTTTTCTCTCCGGCATCACAGGTGTCACTCACACGTAATGGAAACGGACCACACGGATGTGTTCCGGGTGACACGCACCAGAGAGAAGACATGTGTCTGTGAGAAAGACAAACAAACCTTTACTCACCTCCTCCAGCCCTCCTGTCTCTGCCGCTGCTGTCACTTGCTGCCGACCGCCGCTCATTATGCTCATTGCATATTCACTTCACTGAGGCCGGAAGCAGCAGCAGCGGGGAGTCGGCAGGACCGGAGACTGAAGATCAGCACCACGGACAGCGACGCCATGGACAGGTGAGCAGAAAGTTCCCGTTCTCAGTGTGTTATCACGGATAACACACGGAGAACACGTGTGCCATACACACAGCTCACCGATGGCAATACGCACCTTTGACACGTCCGTGAAAAACGTGCATGATTTTCACGGACGTGTAAAAGAGGCCTAAGGCAGTGCTGGGGTCTAACAGGGAGGAACCATTGCTTTCCTAAATGTAGAAGAGGAGATGACCGTCTGCCACCAGACATTGGGGTAGGAATCGGGACATGGTGCAGTACAATGCCTCCTCCAGGGGGTTATTTGCTGCACAGACCTCACTGCCTATGTGAGCGCCATCTCATCGAGGCAGTGCTTTTCATTATAAGGGTGTGTGTTTCTTATTAAATGCTATTGGACTGTGTATGTGACAACTTGGCTGCAATGAAGTTCCTATAGTTCCAACCAGATCAGCATTTCTCACATGCACCAATAGTTATCATATCTGCTGATTAATATTAATGTACATTAGTTCACAAAACTGAGTACACCCCTCACATTTTTGTAAATATTTTATTTATCTTTTCCTGGGACAACACTGCAGATCTGATCCTGTGATACAATGTACAGTGTCAGTGCGCAGCTTGTATAACAGTCTAAATTTGATACCCTCGAAATAACCCAACACACAGCCATTAATGTCGAAACTGCTGGCAACAAAAGTGAGTACACCCCTAAGTGAAAATGGCCAAATATGACCAACGTGTGAATATTTTGTGAGGCCACCATTTCCGCACTGCCCTAACTCTCTTGGGCATGGAGGTCACCAGAGCTTCACAGGAGCTGGTGGATGTTAGAGACCTTGCACTCCTCCACCTTCCGTTTGAGGATGTCCCACAGATGCTCCATAGAGATTAGGTCTGGAGACACTCAGCCGGTCCAGCACTTGTACCCTCAGTTTCATTAGTGAGGCAGTACTCGTCTTTGAGGTCGCTATCATGTTGGAATATGAAGGGAGAGGATCATGCTCTGCTTCAGTATGTCACACGACATTTTGGCATTCATGATTCCCTCAATGATCTGTAGCTCCCACAGCCAACAGCACTAATGCAGCCCCAAACCATGACCCTCCACCACCATGCCTGACTGTAGGCAGGACACACTTGTCTTGTATTTCTCATCTTGTTGACACCATCTGAACCAAATAAGTTTATCTAAGTCTCATCAGACCACAGGACGGATCCAGTAATAGATGTCCTTACTCTGCTAGTCTTCAACACATTTTTTACAGACTATCTTGTGCATCAACTTTAGAAGAGGCTTCCTTCTGGGACAACAGCTATGCAGAGCAATGAGATGCAGTGTGCTTCGTATGGTCTGAGCACTGACAGGTGGATCCCCCACCTCTGTAACCTATGCAGTGTGCGGCGTAAGGTCTGAGCAGTGACAGGCGGTCCCCTCACCCCTGTAACCCCTGTAGCAATGCTGGCAGCACTCATACATTTATTCTGGAAAGACTATCTCTGGATATGACGCTGAGCACGTGAACTCGGCTTCTTTGGGTGACCATGGTGAGGCCTGTTCTGAGTGGATCCTGTCTTGTTAAACCTCTGTATGGTCTTGGCCACCGTGCTGCAGCTCAGTGTCAGGGTGCTGGCAATCTTCTTATAGTCTTGGCCATCTTTATGAAGAGCAACAATTCTTTTCTTCAGATTCTTAGAGAATTCTTTGCCATGAGGAGCCATGCTGAGCTTCCAGTGACCAGTATGAGCGAGTGTGAGCGATAACACCAAATGTAACACCCCTGCCCCCCATTCAGGGGACCTTGTAACACTAATGAGTCACATGACACTGGTTTCGGAAAATGGCTAATTGGGCAGTTTACCCATTTTCACTTTGGGGGTGTACTCGCTTTTGTTGCCAGCAGTTTATTAATAATAATAATAATAATAATAATAATAATAATTAATAATAATATAATTATTCATCTATATTAATATTATATTAGCTGTTAATTCCACAGTGCTTTATATACATTGGCAACACTGTCCCCAATGGGGCTCACAATCTAGATTCCCTATCACTATGGTTTGTTTTTTTATTTGAAGTTTAGACATTTTTTTTAGTTATTTAGAGGGCATCAAATTTACACTGTTATACAATCTGCACACTGACTGTACATTGTATCAGTGTCAGATCTTCAGCGTTGTCCCATGAAAAGGTATAATAAAATATTTTCCAAATAGGAGGGTGTACTAACTTTTGTGATATACTGTACATTTCAGAATTGGAAATCATTGTGTATAATGCGGATTACTGAAAGTTCAATCACCTGCCCCAGCACATTCACCACTGATGAATTTGGGAAGACATTCATTGTCCCTGACTATAAAGTTTTTTGGCTCCAGCAGAGAAAAGTATTCTAGGAGGCCTCCATTGTGCTCTGGATTGTATGGAGACGTAATACGGCACACATAGACGAGGGTCCATCTTTACCTCCATGTGTCGCTCATTTTTATGCACAGGCTACTTTCTGTTTGATTTAGGCGGCTTTCACACTACGTTTTTTTAACATGCGTCATGAACGTTTTTTTAACGCAAAAACGGATCCAGTGCAAATGCGTTTTCATTTCAATGCATTTGCAATGGACTTGCGTCAACATGCATTCACATGCGTTTGCGTGCGTTAGTGAGGATCCAGCAACTTGCAGTTTAACTTTTTTCTAAAACGCTACTTGTAGCGTTTTTGAGCTGCGTCCAAATACTGTTTTTCACTGGATCCTGACTAAACAGCATGCAAACGTATGTGAACGCTGGCATGCTGATAGACAGGATCCTGCTTGCTCTACTGAGCATGCCCAGAAACCAGCCTGGCGTGATCAGTCTCGCTCCCCCTCCCTCTCTCTCTCTCCCCCCTCTCTCTCTCGCCCGCCTGAGAGCGGCGGACGCTCGTAACCAAGGTAAATATTGGGTAACCAAGCAAAGCGCTTTGCTTAGTTACCCGATGTTTACCTTGGTTACGTGTGCAGGGAGCAGGCAGCCCAGCTTCTAGCAGCTGCAGACGCTCGTAACCAAGGTAAATATCGGGTATTCAAGCGAAGCACTACGCTTAGTTACCTGATGTTTACCTTGGTTACGTGTGCAGGGAGCAGGCAGCCCGGCTTCTAGCAGCTGCAGACGCTCGTAACCAAGGTAAATATCGGGTATCCAAGCAAAGCACTACGCTTAGTTACCCGATTTTTACCTTGGTTACCAGCGTCCGCAGCTGTCAGATGCCGGCTCCCAGTATATCACGTTCAGTTCCCCTCACTCCCGATCACATGACTCCAATGCACGCCCATAAACTTCAAGTGACAGGATCCTGCAAAATAACAGTTGTGTTTGCATGCATTTTTCTTTGTAAAAACAGGATCCACTTTTACAGCAAAAAAACGTTCATGATGCATGTTAAAAAAAAACGTAGTGTGAAAGCAGCCAAATAGAGTATCCGTAGGGCACATTCACTATTTGTATTGCAAATTTGCAAATCTGCAGTAAAAACCCGCAGCATAAATTGACCAAACTGCAGATGTGAAATCTCCAGGACTGCTGCATATTTTTGCAAAAGGACGTGAGATGTGTTTTGTAACCTCTCGTCTGCCGCACGGATACTGTGGTTTGCAGAAAATTCTTTACCCAGAAATCTGGATGGAAAATCTACCCTAAAAGTCTGCACTGCAGGTCAATTTCCGCTACGGATTTGGAAATATCCCCTTTGCTACAGATTTTTTGCCTGTAAATCCAGTTGTGAAATCCTCCGTGTGTGAACGTACCCCAGGAGCGTGCCTTCTACCTATAGCTCTTCTGATTGTTGCCTGCAAGTACCCCATGGTAGTTCTTATAGCAAGGTGTGTTTGCGGTAAGGTGTGGAGCTGCTACACACGTTTCTTTGCTCCTTTTTTTTTTTTCCTTAAGTTTTGCAATATCAGCAACCTTCAAGTTCATTTCCACCTTACTGTCCTCCTGTGTCCCCAGCAATCACACGTCTCATTATTTAAGAAATTAAAAATTATGAAAACATCTTCAGGAACTGCAATAAGTTGCAATTAGCAGAAGCGCGTTTTCAGCACGGACTGGGGGATTTTCCTTCCTTTTTTTTAATATTTTAAATGGCTGGATTGTGTGTCCTGGTACCTGCCATATAGACGCAATAAAACTGATGGTCCAGCTTACAATTATGTTAGAAAAATTTTTAATTCCATTTTATAGGCCCCAGACTGGGTATTACAATAAATGGATAGCGCTAATGAGACATGGCACGTACAAAGGGTTAAACAGTAGGAATTAAAATTATGACCCCTTTTATAAAAAGCACAAAATGCAAATCCCCGCAGGATATTAAGACGCTGCGCGGAAATTAATAAATTAATATCACAGGATCGTCAGCATATTCGATCACAAATCTTTATTGGATACTTTATTAATAAAGATGGCAGAAGAATGTTTGACAAGAAAATATCCAGAATGGAAAATCTACAAAAATCTCTCCTGTATTTCATTATTTTTGTGATTTTTATTTTTCCTTTTTTTATTTTTAATGTAAATTGTTTGTAAATACATGATTAAGTCATTGGAAAGAAGAGGTGAAAAAAATGGCCGACATAATGGAGAAAGATTAAGTCAAGAATTTTTGTCAATACATTAAAACTTTCACGAGGTGCACAGGGAAGTACCAAGCGAGAAGCGAAAGGTAAGGGGACCCCTGCGTCTAGGGAAGGGGGAGATAGGTTTGGTTAGGGGTCACTATCGCCGGGGTCTTTCACCACACTAGATAGGTTCCGCACCGATGCACCGAGCTGGATACGAGACCCCAGGTATCCCTATTGCTGGGCCCTATATAAGGAACAGATTGGATGAGCTCTTTGTCTAGGGAAGATGGTGACCCCTGACCAAACCTACAGCTGGCCTCTGGGGTCCCTCACCACCCTAGATCGGCTTGGCGCATAGGTGTGGAACCTAATACCTGACCCACTAGATATTCCTAGTGTTGTACCTTTATATAGGGAACGGATGGAATAAGCTCTTTGTCTAAGGAAGGGGGAAATGGTGACCCCTGACCAAACCTACAGCTGCTCTCTGGGGTCCCTCACCACCCTAGATAGGTTCCGCACCTATGCGCCGAGCTGGATACCTGACCCTAGGTATCCCTAGTGCTGGACCCTAAATAAGGAATGGGTGTGATGAGCTTTTCGTCAACCCCACTTAACTCTTATGGAAGACACAAGGCGGACAAATGGAGGGGAAAAAGCATGGACTACTTATCCACAGATGACACAGGCAGGAGTTCAGCAACGATACTACAGATGAGAGCAAGCCACCTGCTTGCAACCAGAGCTAGGATGAACTGAATAATATCACCAGCACCAGTCCTGGGAAGATAGGAGTATTTAAGCACCAAAATAACGCTGATGATCAGCAGCTGGGTGGAAGGATAGCTCCTGCTGGGTCCAAAAGGGGGAGAGATGAAAATCCAGAAGGAAAGCTACCCATACCAATGAATACTGACAGCAGGAACAATAGAAAGTCAGGGAGCATTTTGCACATCCAAACGCTGTGACCTTCTATGGCCAGAAACCACATAACTGTCTGTCACCTGTCACACACCCGTGCCAATGAGACACAAAATGACCCCACAGACCAACAAACGCATTTTGATGTCATAATTTCTTAGTCATGATGGATTTCATGATAACGATTCATAAGTTTGAAACAAGTTGTCTGGATCTGTGGGGTCGTTTTGCATCCTATGCACCTCGTGAAGGTTTTATGTATTGACAAAGTCTGGATTTTACCCTTATTGAGCTGTGAGCCGGATCTGGGCAATAAGTGAATCCATTTCAGTGTACTCCTATAAATCTTATCAGAGAAATCTGCAGTTTTTTTCTCCTCTCCACTGTTTTCTGAACCAATCATCTGATTAATTTTTAAAAACTGCTAAAATATCACTTGCTTAAAATAAGATGAACTGAAGGATTTGGTTTCAGCTGCGCAATAAAGTGTGTGGCGAGCGGAGGTGAGGAGGGAAGAAAAGCAGAGACACATAGCAGTGCTGCGCCTTCCAGTAAGGGTATGTGCACACAATATATTTTTCAGGTGGAATCTGCCTGCAAAAGCGCTGCAACAATGTATCAAAATGCACAGCAATGTCAAAGTGATGCTGCTGTGCCCATATGCAGCCTTTTGATACTTCTTTTAATTGCATGATAGTTTGGAAAACGTGATAAAAGTAATAGCATGTACATTGTCTCTACTTTATAGTTATACCATAGAAATAAGACACTGGAGGCAAAATGACCAGCAAAGCCGCTTCATGCTAAAGATCGCCAACTGCTTCCTAAGGGTACGTACCCACGATCAGGGTTCACAGCGTTTTGGATGCAGCATGTTTCAGCTGCGTCCAAAACGGTGCGATGTACAGTACAAGCACAATGGATGGGATTTTTAGAAATACCATGTTCCACTGTGCGTGTACGGCCCTTAGCGTAAATTGACCTGCAGTGCAGCTTTTCAGGCAGCAGCATGTCAATTTTTTTGCTGCAGAGTTTCAAGAGTTCTCTGCAGGGAGACCAGAAGAGAGAGACAGCAACTGCCCGAGCCTGGATCGTGGGCACGGGCAGCTGCGGTCTCCTGCGGAGGAGACTTGCGACCCAGCAGGTCAGGATCCGCCGCGTCCAGGACGCAGCAGATCCTGATCGTGGGCACGTAACCTTAAGTGTTTTTTCCCATAAATATTACTGCGGGTGTACATGGCATTTTCAAGATGTTGTGTGCACATACCCAAAGTGCGTTATCTCCCCCCAGAGCTGGGTTCACAGCTACATATATTATCCTACATGTAACTGCTTTCTAGTAAGTGTTTTATCTCACCCCAGATCTGTAATCCCATCTACACTGCTCAGTACTGCTGTATAATGTCCTCCATGCTGATTCTGAACATGTGCTATACAGATACAGGAGAGCAGGAATCCCTCACATGTGTGTGCTGTGCATGGGAGACATCATAGTAGCTCTTCTACACCCACCAGCTCAGAGACAACTGAAAATAAGAGCTAGAGGCTGCAGAGGGGAAAACTAGAGATTATGCAGGATAGAAGTCGTATAATGGCCACAAATTGTGTTATCCCTAATGTACATGTGATGGCTTATTCTGAAAAGTCAAGTACGCTTTACACTGACATGAAAATTTGAGACAGAAGATGACTGCAGTAAACAAGGCGGCCATATTTTACTTTAAAGCACATTATTTTTCTGGTTCAGACAGGACTGGGAAGATTGAACACAGCGCATTCAACATTCATGAAAGTAATAAGAAATGTAATAATTAACACACTTATTCCCCAAAAAGCTGGAATGCAGATCATTAATTGGTAAGTATCTCCGGGACCGCGCCGTCCCCCCATAGACAAGGATTGTTTAGCTTTAGGCAACGGGTGATATCAATAATGTAAAAACATTCAAACCAGGAGAGAAAGGAACACAATGCAGGTATCTCCGGGAGGACACAAAGCCTCAGCCGAGCAGATGATTGCACCGAGGCTTGCAACTGTGGGATAATTTATTTCTATATTCTGTGGGTTTCAGAGAATTCTGCATCGTACACCGTGTAACGCATGGTGCAGCGCCGCCTCCTGCTGGTCATACTGCAAACTGAGAATAATGCGATTAACTTTCCACTTAGTTGCTACTTTGAAAAACTTTTGTTAAGGGAAAGTGTTTATATAGGGCACAAAGTCTCATTATAATCCAGTATTAGAGGCTTAGGCTGTGAACGCACTTTGCGTCGTCCTATATGCAGTTTAGCATTAATTGATTTGACCAAAGTTGCCTTTTCCAGAAATTTAGCACTGAAAACGCATGCGTATTTACCGCGTTTTTGATGCGTTTTCAGCGCTTTTTACCTGCGTTTTCACCTGCGTTTTGTTAGATGCATTTTGAACATCTAGACACTGCTAAATAAAGTTTAAATAGTCAAACTCAATGAAAAAATTGGAAAAAAAAGAAACAAATCTATATTTTGTGAAAATTAATGGAATTAGATTTATTTCATGAAATTATAGCGGTAATATGATATTTAATGGAAATATAGCAATAAATTAAGAAATTTCAAATTTTAATTGTCGGACTATGTGTGTGTGTAAAGGGACATATGAAATAATTATTTTGATGTGGACAAATCATGCGTTTTTGAAGTCCAAAAAGCATGTTTTCTGCACCTAAAAAGCAGGTAAAAGGGAGGAATTCTGAGGAATCTTGGTTTTTGCCATTTCTCATTGAGTGCAATGTTAGCAAAAAGCACCCAAAATGGCAAAAACAACTGACATGCTGCTTCTTTGAGCGCATGGTTTTTGCCACAAAATATGAAAATTAAACGCTGCGTTTAGAAACGCAAAGTGCGGTCAGGAAATCATCATTGTCCATTGACTTTACTGTAAAATCAAAACGCATGCCTTTTGGCATGAAAAAGATGCTTCTCAAAACGGACATAAAAAGCAGCTGAAACGCAGGTGGAAACGCAAAGTGCGGTCTTAGCCTTAAAGGGAGTTTTCAGGAAAAAAAAAGTTTCCTATTAAGAACAAGGATGAGCAAGGTCTAACCCCCCCCAGCGATCACTAGTGCAAAGGGGACTTAAAGAAACTTGTTCTATAGTCAGCGTAGGGGTAATCAACATTAATTCACAGTTTGCCAGAAAGGCAACTAAACCCCAAAATAAAGACTATTTAATATACACCTTTTTATTAAATTATTTTAAGAGAAGAAAGATAGACACACAAAAAAAACTTTAAAAAGCACTAAATGCAGTGACCCATATTAGGACTCCTGTATTATAGCTATGCCCACTGCCAGTTTATATCATCTCTTCATTTTGGCTTTTTTCTTATTATATCTGCAGCCTAGTGTCTTATATATTAATACACCCCCTTATTGCTAATGATTACTGCATTTGCTAATTAAAAACCTATCAGTAGCCTTCCCAACATGTTTCACCACACTGGTGTGCTCAGGGGAGTATTAGCCCCTGTCCCCTGATGACACCAGTGTGGTGAAACATGTTGGAAAGGCTACTGGTTTTTAATGATCTGGGCAGATCAAAATATTGTATTGCGCCTGCGCGGGATCCCAATGCCAACGCATGTGAATAACATAGGATGCGTCATGCACCCCAGGTTTCAGAAGGAGGACAAAGATGGCAGAAAGAGGAGGCACTGGTACTAGAAAGGAGACACCCATCTAACCAGTCTGCTCCGCACCGCCCCTCAGGTGAGTATTATAAAGTGATTTTTACGTTCTACACAGCGGCCTGGGCTCTTATATACAGCATGTTAGAATGCTGTATATAAGAGCCCACTGGTGGTGGCCGCAGCTTATAGGCTCCAAATGTGGTGACAGGTTCCCTTTAAATACCAGTAATAACGGCATATTGGCTTGTACTTTTTTTTTATATCGTGCTGCTTTGGTCCAGCTCAATGACAGATAAGAACTAGAGATGGAAATTCGGGTTCTGTGGGTTCACCCAGACTTTATATAAAGTTCTGTTCTGGACCTGAACCCCATTGATTATGCAGTTCAGGTTTCCGCCTACATGCAGCCAGCCATAAACAAATCACTTCAAGCAGAGGGTGGGCAGGGTTTTCCATATTTATTTATTTTGGTGCACACTACATCCGATCATGCTGTTGTTGCCTCCAGTGTGCGCTGATCAATCACTGCAAGCGGTTCACAATGGGCCGAGCACCAAGCGTACCCGAGCACAGTGACGCTTGCGCACACAAGTGGTTTACATGCATAAAGCACCCGAACTCGAACTCTGTTTTCTTTTTTGTAAAGTCTGTTCTCCGTCCGAACACCGAACCTCAGGTTTGCTCATCTCTAATAAGGACAGAGAGACAGTAAACAAATGCCATCCAGGTTTGCACACACTCGTTCACTTGATGTCACGCTTGCCAGGTGCAGCAAGTGTGACGAGATGCATTCAGACCTACATGCGTCTGAAGCACAACAAAAAACACCAGAAAAAGGGGCGCACAAACAGGAGACCCTGGAACTAGTGAGAGGGGTAGGAGGGCACCTCCTAATCTCACCTGCAGCTATCCCTTCTCTCCTCACCAGTCCCTATACAGTCTCAGCAACTGTTGCCAAACAGGAACCTGGGACCCTATACAGGTCCTATAGTCACCCTGACTAGTGAGGGGCAGGTGGGGTTCACTAGTCCTCACCGCTGCACTAACACACAAGGGAAGTAAAGACAAACAGGGGGAAAAAATAACAAAAAGATACAGCCTGAGCACAGGAATCAAATGACTAGAACCTTTCTCAGAAGCGGCCAGGACACAAATGACTTTGTATCTTCAGCAGGGAATGCTGGGATACGCCACTATTTGAAGGTGAAGGGTGTGACTACCTAGTAAGTGCAGCTGAGCACTCAGCAAGGAACTGTTTAGGAAAAGCTGCAATAACAAAACTGGCACTTAACCACTGCAGTGCCAAAAGAAATGAAACCCATTTAAATGAAAGGAGCTCTGTATGAAGCTCCAGTCCAAAGGCTGTCACTGGTCTCAACATGCAGGGAGACGATTGTGACACTTGAAGAGATGGATTCTGTCAGCACACTTAATTTTTATTTTTTGATGGACCGCTCGTCTGCAAAAAAAATAAAATAATATAACACTGTAAAAAAAAAAAAAAATCATATGTGCTGTCCATGTAAAAGCAGATGACACATGTACAAAGACTGACGTGTGGTTTTTGTCTTAGACACATTTACAATATAAGTCCATATAAATGTTGCGGCTGTGCGTGTCCTCTCACACCTCCACTATGAGCTGCTCTGCAGACCTGATTGTCTCTATGTCACTCCTTGTATTATATATCAGGTCCTCGTGAGGTCGGCGGTATGTCCACCAGTCTGTATGGCTGCTGGAGAGGATGCCGTCCTCAGCCGGGTGCTGTAGCTCTCTCACTGATCTCCTTTGACGTCTTACAGATGAGGCAGAAGTTTCATCAATCGTCTTCTCAAGAACCTTTCCTCTTTTTGTTTTCTCTAAAGACCCTGGGTCTTTTCTGCTCGATGATGCACGATGTCTGTACATCGGTGAGGCAAACTCATCTCTGGTCGTCTCATGCAAAAGTTCCAGAAGTGACTCTCCGATCAGCGCTTCCCACAGGTCGGCGTCATCTTTTGGCTTTTTTTCCAAAGAAGGATTTTGCTTATCAGAAATGTGTTGAGAATTCCTTGGTTTCGTGGAGTCTTTCTGCTTCGTAACAGCTGATCCTTCTTTCGTGATCCCAGAATGGACCACTGTCCATCTTGTTTCCTCTGAAGGCTCCATATTAGAGGTCGTCTTTTTCCTTCCAACTTCATGAGAACAAGTTGTAGTTGCCAATATAGAAGACATGTTGGATGATGGTCTCCTATTTTTTGACGCATCAGTCACGGTTGAGTTTGAGATGTTGCCATGTTCGTCTTGGAGACGTTCCGGAGCAGCGCTCAATATCTGGAGCATATCTGGTTGTTCGGTCACCAAAGTCCTGGAGCCATTAGTAAAATTAACCATTGTGTTTCCTAATTCAGCCAATTGAGTTGCATTGATCTGATCAGAACTCTCTTGGCCGTCTCCCGACCCACTGACGTCAGAGTCTCCAGATCCCTCCGTAAAAGAACCATTCATTTCTTCCTTCACTGTAGATGTAATATTACCAGATCTGCTCAGATCAGCACCTGAAGGTAATGGATATCCTTTGTAGGACTGGGATACATTGTTTTCCTCTGTCGCTGCATCCGTCGCTCTGTTATTTGCAGACAATTCCACTTTTTCATTCTTTTTAGAGTCTGTTTCTTTCTGGTCTGTGTTTGCCGTCAACACTGGAATAAAAAATTAATTATTTTATTGGACACATTAATGTTTGACTTTGTGTATTTAAGATAATGGCGAGCAATTATCAATGTATTTGATCGGCTTATTGATACAAACTGCACCACTGCATATGC
>NC_134363.1:182295540-182398040 GCF_048569485.1 Anomaloglossus baeobatrachus | reverse complement strand
TGAATATTCTGTGCTGACAGTCCCTTTAAAGAGTTGATATATAGCAGTCACTGTGTACATATATTAGAGGATTTATCCGGTACTAATCCTGATTTATATTCTGTATTATACTCCAGAGCTGCATTCACTATTCTCCTGGTGCAGTCACTGTGTACATACATTACATTACTGATCCTGAGTTACATCCTGTATTATGCTCCAGAGCTGCACTCACTATTCTGCTGGTGCAGTCACTGTGTACATACATTACATTACTGATTCTGAGTTACATCCTGTATTATGCTCCAGAGCAGCATTCACTATTCTCCTGGTGCAGTCACTGTGTACATACATTACATTACTGATCCTGAGTTACCTCCTGTATTATACTCCAGAGCTGCACTCACTATGCTGCTGGTGCAGGCACTGTGTACATAGATTACATTACTGATCCTGAGTTTTATCCTGTATTATACTCCAGAGCTGCACTCACTATTCTGCTGGTGCAGTCACTGTGTACATACATTACATTACTGATCCTGAGTTACATCCTGTATTATGCTCCAGAGCTGCACTCACTATTCTGCTGTTGCAGTCACTGTGTACATACATTACATTACTGATCCTGAGTTACCTCCTGTATTATACTCCAGAGCTGCACTCACTATTCTGCTGGTGCAGTCACTGTGTACATACATTACATTACTGATCCTGAGTTACCTCCTGTATTATACTCCAGAGCTGCACTCACTATTCTGCTGGTGCAGTCACTGTGTACATACAATACATTACTGATCCTGAGTTACCTCCTGTATTATACTCCAGAGCTGCACTCACTATTCTGCTGGTGCAGTCACTGTGTACATACATTACATTACTGATCCTGAGTTACATCCTGTATTATGCTCCAGAGCTGTACTCACTATTCTCCTGGTGCGGTCACTGTGTACATACATTACATTACTGATCCTGAGTTACCTCCTGTATTATACTCCAGAGCAGCACTCACTATTCTGCTGGTGCAGTCACTGTGTACATACATTACATTACTGATCCTGAGTTACATCCTGTATTATGCTCCAGAGCTGCACTCACTATTCTGCTGGTGCAGTCACTGTGTACATACATTACATTACTGATTCTGAGTTACATCCTGTATTATGCTCCAGAGCTGCACTCACTATTCTGCTGGTGCAGTCACTGTGTACATACATTACATTACTGATCCTGAGTTACATCCTGTATTATGCTCCAGAGCTGCACTCACTATTCTGCTGGTGCAGTCACTGTGTACATACATTACATTACTGATCCTGAGTTACATCCTGTATTATACTCCAGAGCTGTACTCACTATTCTCCTGGTGCGGTCACTGTGTACATACATTACATTACTGATCCTGAGTTACCTCCTGTATTATACTCCAGAGCAGCACTCACTATTCTGCTGGAGCAGTCACTGTGTACATACATTACATTACTGATCCTGAGCTACATCCTGTATTATGCTCCAGAGCTGCACTCACTATTCTGCTGGTGCAGTCACTGTGTACATACATTACATTACTGATCCTGAGTTACCTCCTGTATTATACTCCAGAGCTGCACTCACTATTCTGCTATCCCCATTGTTGTCATTGTGTCCAACTGAGTCAGGTTATAAATGATCTGTAATTTACCTCTCTCGTACTCAGCAGCAGGTCTCGCAGTCCTTTTACTGTTACATGGGATTTATTCATCTCTATTTCCACACCGATTAAACTTGCGTCCCCCACAGAGACCTCAATCTCCCCTCGAAATAGTAAAAACCAGCCCTGAAATAGATAAATCCAAAATCAGAGAATTAGATTAGAGACCGAAGTATCCTGTGTGATTTCCATGTTGTCATGTAGATGCATTGCCACCTTGTGGCCATCACTGGCACAGCAGCAGCCTTATACAATGCAGAATGTTGCTTTTTGGGTGTTCCTGGTATTTATAATGGCGGCTATAGTTACAGCCATGGACCCTGCAGTGATAGAGATCATCTGTTGGTCCTTTGCGCTGTAGTAATAGTTCAGGAGCAGCGCTCTGTATACAGTATACTGAAGGATAAATGAGATGTGAGCCCCAATGGGGACAGTGTTGTTGATGTATGTAAAGCGCTATGGAATTAATGGCACTATATAAGTGACTAAATATTATTATACCATGGGCACAGATATTATCTTGTGTTTTCTGTTACTCTGCGCCCCGCAGGCCATACACTACATATACTGCTCCTTTAAGGAGAAAATGCACAAGGTGCCCTTATAGTTACAGGACCAATCGCCCCTTTTATTACAGAAGATAAATCAGTAGAGTGAATTACCCGATCATCCGCATTGTCCAGGGGCATCGGCCGTGACACCTGCAACAGAGATGTAAGAAGTGAGGACAGCAGATATTGTGAGCAGCCGGTATACTGTCACCTCCCCTTGTAGGCGGGTACCTGGATATAGTCCGGGTCACATCGCACTTTCTCTCTGCCCATAGCTGCGGTCACTGCCGGGCATCTCATGCGGTAGCGATCACTACGACCATTTCCTGGGGAGCTTTTCCGCACCATGTGAATTTCTAAAACATGGAATCCATTCTAGACATACAAACATTGGAGCAGATCAGAGATGGACGTGAATTGTATCTGGACAGCAGATGCTTGTTGATTTACATATAAAAAGTAGGATTTCCCGCCAATATATCAATGTTTTTGTGCACTACTAGTTTCTTCTGAGGCCCATGTGTTCTTATGCCCCCTAGCGGCTTTTTCCAACTGTCTATTTTTCCTCTACTTAAAGGGAATCTGTCAACAGAATTTTGCTAAGTAATCTGAGAGCAGGATGATGTAGGGGCAGAGAACCTGATTCCAGCGATGTATCACTTTCTGGACGGTTTGGTGCAGTTTTGATAAAATCCCTGTTTTCTCTGCTATAGATGTAGCAGTGCTATGAATGTTTAGCTGGGTGGAACCCAACCCACACGCATGATTGACAGCGTCTTCTGTACACTGCACATTGCCAGCAAACTGCCAATCAGTGGTGGGGGTGGGGTTACACAAATTAGCTGGACTTCCTGGCACAAGACATACAGTTCTTCTATTGATAATCTCCAGCATATAAAACACTGATTATACTGAAACTGCAGTAAGATACTAAGCAAATCCACCTCCCTGGAATCAGCCTCTCTGCCCCTACAGTGTCCTGATCTCAGATCAAATAGCAAAAAAATACTGACAGATTCCCTATAAATCAGCCTCCTGAAAGGAAGGTGTCCCTGGTGATGCAGGAATACATCATTCCTTCTATACGTCCAGATCCCCTTCTCTCCACCGTGTTCATTGCCTAATTATATTCCCCAATATCTTACATTTTTGCAGGCAGGCTACACAGGTTGTCAGATTATTTGTAGATCTTGATATTTTGAGGATAAATTGGGAAGTTTTATACTTTACTTCTCCGTTTTCCTCCCCCCTTGATGAAGAAGTTGATTGTTGCTTATGGACCCAGTAGGTAATGGGCACCTGCCACTCTGATATCCGGCTCCTGCTGTCTGGGCATAAGCTCCTATAGTGATTGATTTCTCTATTATGGGCAGATAATGAGTAGGGGACCCTTGCACTGCGGCCCTGTGCTGCCTGTGGCCACCCCGGATATATAACAAATCGCAATATATTAATAGAATATTTTCCTAAATTGTCACTTTTGCCCCCACCTGAGCTTGGACATTGCAGGCCGAGTAATGAACCCTGAAGATAAAGTCTCCATTAGAATCCACATCCAAGGCGTAGCGGCAGCGGGCGATCAGGCGATTCGATCGATCTAATGAGCTGAGACTTACTGCGACAAAGGACAGGTAAGCAGCATTGCTGTGTACATTTACCCTTATATTCACTATTATTTGCAGAAGAAAGCATGAAGAGAATCTGCGACCTTATGGCTGAGTTCACACGTCCATTTATCATCTGTTAGAACAAATCCAGAGGCAAATCGGTGGCCAAAAAAGTTGTGCAAACAAAGCTTTTTGTCAGTTTTGAAAAAATAGATTTTTGCAGGATCCGTATTTTTAACATGGGATCCGTTAACTGATGGCTATTAATTTACCATTTGAACCTGATCCAGTAACAAAAACGGATCCTTTACAAATGAAAGAAAAACTGATGGCTAAGTAGCAACCAGTTAACAAGTCCGTTTTCCATAAACTCCTATGTTATAAAAAAAACAAACAACGGATCCTGCAAAAATCATCTATTTTTTTCAAAAAGGACAAAAAGTTGTTTCCACAACTTTTTTTTTGCCAACAGATTTTTCCTGGATCCGTTCTAATGGATGATTACTGGACCCGTGAACTCGGCCTGGAAGAGTTGTCGCTGCTATTACATATAATACTCATTATATGGATAATAAAAAGTGAATAACAATTGCCATTTACATGCTTTTTAAGAGTTATTACGCAAAAAAATCATATCCATTATACATAGGAAAGTGAATACCTTCCTGATCTATGGGGGTTCGACCACTGGACCCCACTCATTCCAAGATTGCGAGCTCTGCAGCCCTGAATGGAGCAGAGGTGAGCATGCTCATTCATTGTCTGTGGAACTGTTAGGTACAGTGCTCTGATATTTACGTCAGTATCCTACACAATGAATCGAGCCCGATCTCAGGATCACTGAGGCTCCTAGCGGTCAGTTCCTATCCTATGGATTAAGAATAACTGTTTTTTCTTTTTAATAACCCTTTTCCGTAAAAGATCTAATAGAGAGTTGAGGCATTTTCTTACATAGTATGGCACCTCGAAGTGTATAACAATTAACCGGCCCCCTATTAAGCTTTATCCTGGAGGACTCACATGCTCAGTTACTCTTTTATAGACAGACCTCTGCCTAGTGATCCATTGTGCACTGGAGAGCAGAAAGCTATTTCCATTGGTTTCTCTGCAGGGACCAGGGATCACTGTGCAGATATTAGAGTGGTGGACACTGGTGGTCGCGTTCCTGCCCCTGAAGACACCAATCGCATCAATGTTGTGTAATGTGAATAATGTCTTGCGTCTTTTGTAACTATTGTGACATGTGAAGTGTATTGTATTGTGATGTAGAGCATGATAAGCATTGATAATGTGATATGTTCCTGTGCAATGTAAGGTATCATGCATAGTGTATAATGTAATGTTTATATAGGAATGTAGGTGAAAGGTTAAGTTTGCCCAGCAACAGACCGCAGGGACAGAAACAGTTAAGTGATGGAAGTAGCCCACCCTTGGAGGCGTCAGCTGACGGTTCTTTCTAGAAAGAGTCAGTGAAGGCCTAATGAGCATATGTGACAGACATGTAGTCAGTTCATTGTGAAGGTCACATATGGTGGGTGGTTTGTAGCAACAGATTAAAGGAGACAGAAGGCAAAATAATGACATCCTCAGGAGTGTCCGGAGATACAGGGTGTGAACAGCGTTGTAACTAGCGGTCGATACTCAGATGGAGAGGCCGTAGACTGTGGGACCCGGAGGATGAACACTTAATATCCAGGCCCCTTAACCATCAAGGTACCAGATGACGTCTACCGGTACAGGCCCTTTAACAGTCAAGGTACTAGGTTAACCTCTACTGGCATGTGACATAGTCAATTAGCCAAGAGGTGTCCTGCTAGACGTCCGAGAGGGCAAAGCTTTACTGTGGTCATTATGGAACCCCTGAGGAGACTGGATGTGGGACTGTCATGGTGTGTGCTGTAGCGTTGGACTGGGTTGCATTGGGACTCACTGGCCCAGTTATGTTGGACGCAACCCAGAAGGAAGTTGAACTATGTTTGTTAATGCAAAGTGAAAAGTAATGTTCTGGAAGATATGTGCCCGCTACCTGGAGTGTAAAGTTGTGGTTTAAAGTGATGTATTACCAGGCCGCAGCCAATGAGAAAAAAATGGGGGAGTAAGCTTCAAAAACAAAAAAGGGAACCCCAATAAAATATAACTTTTTATTCTTATTAGTAAAAAAGTCAGAGATCAAATTCACAAACAAACAAGGATAGATAAAGTGCCGAATGTGAAATAACAGATGCTCGGAGGGAGGATGATCACACAGACTGGCCCTCGATCAGCCCTAGTCAGCCTTTCCTACCTAGCAATGGAGGGTATGACGCCCTAGGGTTATGGCGCCCCCATTCACCGACGGGAAACCCTGCATATTCATAATAGGCCCTGCACAGCACATACAAACACCACTTATAAAATACAGACTCTCCATCCCAATCAGAGGGTGAGGCAAATAGAGTTATCTGGGATGTTGTCCTAAGACGACGCCCCGACGTGTTTCATCCCACAGGTACTCAGGAATCATCAGGGGGACAGACAAATAGCAGACCGCCAAAGCAGAAGCCTCCCTAAGCAGTCAAAATAGAGGTGCAAAAAGTATATTCTTTTGACTGCTTAGGGAGGCTTCTGCATTGGCGGTTCGCTCCTTGTCTGTCCCCTGGTACCTGTGGGATGAAACGCGTCTGGACGTCTTCTTAGGACAACATCCCAGATAGGTTTATTTGGCTCACCCTCTGATTGGGATGGAGAGTCTCTGTATTTTATTAGCGGTGTTTGTATTGTGGAGGTAGCCTAAGCTATAAATTGTTTGTTCAAACGTAATTAGAATATCTGTGTATGTAAATAATCAAAATGTAGATGTAGTTGCATAATTATCTGTCTGTCTATGTAGCCATCGCATAGACCCATAATATAATTCTAAGCTGTATAGTCCTTGCGGCCAATGTGTCGCCTGCCCCAACATATGTCGCGGGAATACCTTTTCTGACTCCTCGGGCAATAAGAGTTATTATATTAAGAAATCTATTACATGCTCATCACGGGCAGTAATTTACTACGCTACATGCCCATGCCCGAGGATATATGTAGGATTGACTACTCGTCAGTTAAAGGTTAGAGTACGTGAGCATGTGTTGGGGATCGAGGCAGCACCCGGCCACGCAGATAAAACCATGTTAAAAACTATCCCCAAACATTTTTTGGTACATCACGCATCAAATAGTTCACAACTCTGTGTTTTGGGCATCGATCAGATTGACCTTGGCATTAGGGGTGGTGAGGTGAGCAGGAGGTTGGCCCAATTAGAGGCCAGATGGATATACAGACTAAATACTGTGTATCCCTCTGGCCTCAATGAGAATTTGAGTTTTGCATCCTTCCTCTAAGATTATTCCACTATGTATGTATATGTGTGTATGCATACAATGGTATACATGTATGTTTGCCCTGCGCAGGTTGTTTTTAAGTTTTTAAGTGTGTGGTTACATATTTTAATTATGGTTTTCTTCCTCTTTTTATGTTAGTTTTGGGCCTTATGTTGAGCTTCTGGTTTTGGATTCCTCTCCACATTTTGGACGTTATCCTGGCGAGCAGCACGTCGATTATGAATTTTGAATCCAATGATACAACATTTGATAATAGTTCAATCAATTTATTGTTCTTCAACCCCTTCCCCCCCCCTTTCTGTCCCCCCTTTCCCCTCCCCCTTTCCCTCCACCCCTCCCCCCTGGTCCTTGGTGCAGAATATATGTATGAGTTTATAATTTGATATGCATTTACATATAGTATTTATCTGTATCCATGGATACCTTGGTTGTATTTGGTTATTTATTTTATATATATCAATTCCCTTAACTTATAGATGTACCTTCTTATATACGTGGACATGGCTGCTTACGCATAGTCTATGACATGCGCAGTATTGCTGTCTCCGCGTGTTGATGTTTGGCCTACACACATCTGAGCGGGCCTTTCTTCTCTATAATGAGTAATATAAAATATAGTATATGCTGCTTTGATGTGTGTCGGCTAAATATACATAGTTGCATCTTATGAATTTGAACAAATTTTGGTGGTAATGTATACCCTTCATTGGTGTTATAAGATATATAGTGGTGCATACTAATACACAGCTATATCTTATGAAGTGGGGATTCAATCCTGTTAGTATGGTGACACTGTGTCTCTTAGTATGCGGTCTTACCGCTAGCCTAAGTATCTGGATAATCATCCACAGCTTCACCTTCTGTCCCGGCTGTTTCATGTGTGCCGGTACTCGTGCGTTGTGCTGCTGTCCGCTGCCTGGCTGTCGGTCGCGTCTATTCCGATCAGGTGGTTGCGGGTGTTTACACCCCGGCCGCGTGGTTGGTGACGCGGCTGGTATCCAGGGGCGGAGCTATACACAGCACAATGGCATGAGTCATAGAGGCACGCTATGATTGGCTATGGGATTATATATATACACCTCACGTCCTGGCCCTTCTAACCACGCCCCCTGACGAAGGCAACCTCGTGTTGCGGAAACGGCCGTCGGGTGGGTCACGGTCCCCCTTTCTTATTGGCACCCAGCGTCTCCTCGTGTGCCTCGATTGTGGGTAAATATACTGCCTGTCTTGTTGTATCGTGGGAATCTTCCTACTTACATTATATGTATATGCAGGGCTATGGCACGGGGTGTTCTGGTGACATCTAGTGGACGCTCCCAATATTTCTATAGTAAAGGTGCCTTATGATTTTGCACGTTTAGCAGCTATATATATATATATGTGGGTTCTGTGACCTTGTTTGGGGCTTTTAAGTCCTGTATTGTTTCTGTTTCACCCTTTGCATGTGCACTTTTCAAAAAATAAATTATTCCATGAAATTATCTGGGCGTATGGTCGTTTGTCCTCTTTATGTACCCCATAGTCATGAAGGGGTTAACCAAAAATAAAGAAGCCAGAATGTGAAACTGCAAAGTCTTATCAGAAGATTCACACAGAAAGAATGTATAACAAACAGAGAAGTGTTTCAGAACATGCTGGGAGAAATTGGGGAGTGGAATCCTCCCTAGACTGTGTTTTATTTTCAAGGATAATGATGCAAACTGTATAATAAAAACCTATCCAATACACGAAGTTCAGTGGGTGACGCTGGCTCAAAGAGAGAACATGTCTGTGTGATCATTGTCTGATACATTAACATCAGCTCTGTTATACAGCTAATACGGCACCGGTCTCTGGATACCCTGTATGAAGATACCATTAGCTATCTTTACCCAAAATTCCTCCCTTGACAGTATGTGCTGTGCAGGGCTTATTAGGGACATGCAGGGTTTCCCGTCGGTGAATGGGGTCGCCATAACCCTAGGGCATCATACTCTCCATTGCTAGGTAGGAAAGGCTGACTAGGGCTGATCTAGGGCCAGTCTGTGTGATCATCCTCTCTCCAAGCATCTGTTATTTCACATTCGGCACTTTATCTATCCTTGTTTGTTTGTGAATTTGATCTCTGACTTTTTTCAATAATAAGAATAAAAGTTATATTTTATTGGGGTTCCCTTTTTTGTTTTTATGGTTTAAAGTGAACAGTTGGTCTCCTCGAGTGTGATCCATCACCCGGTCCTGGCCAACTGACACCAGCGGCAGTATGCGGCCTGCAGGGGTTTCCAGCCCCGCACAGCAGAAGTCCACACACCCAGCCAAAACCAGGTGTTTCATGTAGCGTTCCGCGGCGCCCGGAGACCATCCCTCGCCCATGACTACTGTCCCGCGCCACTCTACATAGAGACCCGGCAGAATGGCTGAGCACGTGTGTCCGCCAGCACCCAGCTCATTAAGAGGACGCCTTTCTATACACTATGAAGACCATACTATCTAAGTAAATATCAGAAATTTGCGCTTTATCATTTCTAACAACCTATAAGTTGCAAATATAAAATAATGTGGATCTGGTATATAATGGAAGGACAACCTCTTTAATGAAACTTATCAGCATACGTTACATATGGAAGTAGTGCTATGGCTGGGTAGGTGCTTGTTCCACCCAAAGAATTATACTTTTTGTAGAATGTATGTGCATTGGGGGCGTGTCTGAACTTGCACACACCCCTATTGCACCTCCAGACTAATTTGCATATGGCTTCTACTCTAGATTTCCTATGACTGGCACATCGGCTCTCTACAGAAAAGGTGTCATTTTTATTGGGGGTCGAGCGCCTGTACAGCCAAAACACTACCATATGTAAAAATGTGTGCACATGTTCCCTTCTGTCACTTATATCAGTGATGTATATATGTATGTCTGGTCAGTTGCATGTGACGGACATGATTATATCCCGTGTCCCCTCGTATCTGTACCTGGGAATCTCATCACGCGTGACAGCCACAGCAGCAGCCCGTCCATCTGCCTCCCGGGGACCCCGAGCTCCATGTAATCCAGAAAGCATTCAACATTGTCTGCGGGAGATCAGCAATAACGTCACCTAAACTATAAAGGATATAGAGGATAGCTAAACTCTGAAATATTTACTGATTCGCTTTCGTCCTGATTCTGAGACCCCCACGATCACTCAAAACAAGGGGCAAAAGCTCTCGGTTTATGCTGCAGTGAAAAAACGGGGATCTGAACCCCTGGACTTTCCATTGATCCTGGACACCTCTGCTCGAGGATCACTGCATTATACTATAATGTGTACCTGGGGAGACATGACGGCATTATACTAATGTGCACTTGTGGGGGACATCGCTGCATTATACTAATGTGTACCTGTGGGGGACATCACTGCATTATATTACTGTGTATCTGGGGGGGACATCACTGCATTATATTACTGTGTACCTGGGGGGGACATCACTGCATTATATTAATGTGTACCTGGGGGACATCACTGCATTATATTACTGTGTACCTGGGGGGGGGGACATCACTGCATTATACTAATGTGTACCTGGGGGACATCACTGCATTATATTACTGTGTACCTGGGGGGGGGGGACATCACTGCATTATACTAATGTGTACCTGTGGGGGACATCACTGCATTATATTACTGTGTACCTGGGGGGACATCACTGCATTATATTACTGTGTACCTGGGGGGGACATCACTGCATTATATTAATGTGTACCTGTGGGGGACATCACTGCATTATATTAATGTGTACCTGGGGGGGACATCACTGCATTATATTACTGTGTACCTGGGGGGGACATCACTGCATTATATTAATGTGTACCTGGGGGGGGACATCACTGCATTATATTAATGTGTACCTGGGGGGGACATCACTGCATTATATTAATGTGTACCTGTGGGGGACATCACTGCATTATATTAATGTGTACCTGGGGACATCACTGCATTATATTAATGTGTACCTGGGGGGGATAAAAACATAGCAACAAAAAGAGGAAAATATCCTCCAAAAATTAAGTATTACTCTCAGCAAGATGGGCTGCAGTGTGTACATCGCCCTGGCCAAAAACTAGTACTCTAGCAGGATACAGCTAAACCCCCACTAAAGTGGAAGCGTCACAGGTGCAGGAGGAGCAAATCACACACACACACCTCCATGGAGTGGAGGAGAGGCGAATGCTAGATGATAAAACTGCATTATACTAATGTGTACCTGGGGGGACATCACTGCAATATATTAATGTGTACCTGGGGGGGACATCACTGCATTATATTAATGTGTACCTGGGGGGACATCACTGCAATATATTAATGTGTACCTGGGGGGGACATCACTGCATTATATTAATGTGTACCTGGGGGGACATCACTGCATTATACTAATGTGTACCTGGGGGGGGGACATCACTGCATTATATTAATGTGTACCTGGGGGGGACATCACTGCATTATATTAATGTGTACCTGGGGGGGACATCACTGCATTATATTAATGTGTACCTGGGGGGGGACATCACTGCATTATACTAATGTGTACCTGGGGGGACATCACTGCATTATATTAATGTGTACCTGGGGGGGACATCACTGCATTATACTAATGTGTACCTGGGGGGACATCACTGCATTATATTAATGTGTACCTGGGGGGGACATCACTGCATTATATTAATGTGTACCTGGGGGGGACATCACTGCATTATATTAATGTGTACCTGGGGGGACATCACTGCATTATATTAATGTGTACCTGTGGGGACATCACTGCATTATATTAATGTGTACCTGTGGGGACATCACTGCATTATATTAATGTGTACCTGTGGGGACATCACTGCATTATATTAATGTGTACCTGGGGGGTACATCACTGCATTATACTAATGTGTACCTGGGGGGGGACATCACTGCATTATACTAATGTGTACCTGGGGGGGACATCACTGCATTATATTAATGTGTACCTGGGGGGGACATCACTGCATTATATTAATGTGTACCTGGGGGGGGACATCACTGCATTATACTAATGTGTACCTGGGGGGACATCACTGCATTATACTAATGTGTACCTGGGGGGACATCACTGCATTATATTAATGTGTACCTGTGGGGACATCACTGCATTATATTAATGTGTACCTGGGGGGGACATCACTGCATTATATTAATGTGTACCTGGGGGGGACATCACTGCATTATACTAATGTGTACCTGTGGGGACATCACTGCATTATATTAATGTGTACCTGGGGGGGACATCACTGCATTATATTAATGTGTACCTGTGGGGACATCACTGCATTATATTAATGTGTACCTGTGGGGACATCACTGCATTATATTAATGTGTACCTGTGGGGACATCACTGCATTATATTAATGTGTACCTGTGGGGACATCACTGCATTATATTAATGTGTACCTGGGGGGGGACATCACTGCATTATATTAATGTGTACCTCGGGGGGACATCACTGCATTGTACTAATGTGTACCTGGGGGGACATCACTGCATTATATTAATGTGTACCTGGGGGGGACATCACTGCATTATATTAATGTGTACCTGGGGGGACATCACTGCATTATATTACTGTGTACCTGGGGGGGACATCACTGCATTATATTAATGTGTACCTTGGGGGTACATCACTGCATTATACTAATGTGTACCTGGGGGGACAGCACTGCATTATACTAATGTGTACCTGTGGGGACATCACTGCATTATATTAATGTGTACCTGGGGGGACATCACTGCATTATATTAATGTGTACCTGTGGGGGACATCACTGCATTATATTAATGTGTACCTGTGGGGGACATCACTGCATTATATTAATGTGTACCTGTGGGGAACATCACTGCATTATATTAATGTGTACCTGTGGGGGACATCACTGCATTATACTAATGTGTACCTGTGGGGGACATCACTGCATTATATTAATGTGTACCTGGGGGGACATCACTGCATTATATTAATGTGTACCTGGGGGGACATCACTGCATTATATTAATGTGTACCTGTGGGGGACATCACTGCATTATATTAATGTGTATATTAATGTGTACCTGCGGAGACCTCTGGGATGGGCTCCAGTCTACTTCTCCAAAATGGAAAGGAGCGAGAGGGGTCCGGGGACAAGACACACAGAAGAGCTCTGAAAGAAACGCAAAACCAATAATGGCAATGAATGGAAAAGGCGAAAGAAACCTGAGAGCGGAAATCCCTCAGTATAAAGGTATTACTGGATGGAGGAAGAAGAGAGTGCGCGGCTTCAATCTCTCCTCTCCGTGCCCGGTGCAGGTCTCCCCGTATCCTCCATACTATCCACTTATGGCAGCTCTCCACAAATTGTGACGTAAAATGCGGACTGGTTATTCGCACATGTGGGGCGACATTTCAGCTCTGTAAGTGACTGGAGCAGTGACCTGCGGAGCTGACACTTCGCTGCACTCGGGCGAATGAACCGTCTGGTGTTTGCCTTCCTTTGGTAGATATTGGATGGATGGATATAAAGGTGGATATGGGATATGCACTGTACCTGTGGGGTACTCAGTTTCCAAAAGTTGTCAGTGATACAATCCAATAATAAATTACTAATAATACAATTTCCTATATTTATATTATTTATCTATAGAGTTATATTGTTTGGCTTTGGAGTCACTTACCCTGTGATGATGTGGAGGGTCTTCATCCTTCCTCTCTGAGACTTGTAGTCCATCTACCCCTGGCAGCAGCCGCACATAAATACTGGCCGTGTCCCAGCGTGACGTGTCGATGACACAACACTATGTTTTCAGTCTGTAACAGGTGAACGGACCCTACTCCTTTAGCCCATAGACACTGCTTACTTTAGCAAATAAGAAACTTGTCAGAGCTGTGCACAGATACTGCCCTGTGTATGATCAGGGCTGCGCACAGACACTGCCCTGTGTATGATCAGGGCTGTGCACACTGACAGCGCTCCCTGGCCAGCACATCAAAGCCTGAATGAAGACCCTGTCCATCAACATCACACAGGAACGAGACACAAACGAAACCGACACCATCTTTAAAAATAGTTCTAATTAAGAAGTCTCCTCCCGTCTTGTGTACACAGCTACTATGCAGCGTTATCTGTCGCTATGGTTACAGTCTGCAAACAAAACCTGTGCAGTTTCTATCCTACACTACTTTTTTGCTAAAATACATTGGAAAAGTTATCAAGAAGAAGCGGCAAATGGAAGGGGGCATCATGTGGCTTATTATAAAGCAAAATGTTTTTCTTTAAGTAAATAAGACCTAGGTCTGCAGTGGAGCTGTATACAGATAACGGTAGAGCATAATCCATCCACCCCGTAGACAATGAATGGCGCGGCACAGGCTGAGCTGCAATTCTGCGGTGAGGACCCCCCTCCCCTCCAGTGATTGGCGTGGGTACCCCATCATCATACATATCACTTATACTGGTAAAAAGGGAATGGAAAGAATATGTTAAAACACAAAAAATCATGTAACTGTGTGGACCTGGTTCACAGGATCCCAATAGATGGGCCATGCACAAGCGTACGTTTATTAACCTGTGGATACGGATATATATTGTTTGGGGCCAACTCTTCATATTTGTCATTAATACAAATTCATGTTTTTCCTATATTGCTGACAGACATTGCATTAGTCTGAAGGCCAGGACTTCGGATAAGTTGCACAGAGCTACAGAAGCCTCTCCGCAAACGTCATGGCTCCCGTACACAGCATCCACCTCCACAAAGTGACAGTACCATCCACTATAGTCACACAGGGACGAGGAAGGGGCTGAGCTTTCCACATCCATAAGACAATACAATGTTTTTACATAGCTGTCATTTTTTCATGGAAAAACGGTTAATTACAATGTCATACAACATCCCCATATTTCATATTCCTGGCAACTTAGGAGCTTGCGGCAGTGTTAGATCATGCAGATCAGACAAACCTGAGCAAGGAACACTAGATATCATGGTCCTGGTATTTTGGGACTAAAAAATTATATTTAGGTTTATTAAAGTTAAATCTAATGACTAGTGACGAGTGGGCACTACCATGCTCGGATGCTTGGTACTGGTAACTAGTGATGAGCGGGCACTACCATGCTCATGTGCTCAGTACTCGTAACTAGTGATGAGTGGGCACTACCATGCTCGGGTGCTCAGTACTGGTAACTAGTGATGAGTGAGCACTGCCATGCTCTGGTGCTCAGTACTCGTATCTAGTGATGAGCGGGCACTACCATACTCAGGTGCTCAGTACTGGTAACTAGTGATGAGCGGGCACTACCATGCTTGGGTACTCAGTACTGGTAACTAGTGATGAGCGGGCACTACCATGCTCAGGTGCTCAGTACTGGTAACTAGTGATGAGCGGGCACTACCATGCTTGGGTACTCAGTACTGGTAACTAGTGATGAGCGGGCACTACCATGCTCAGGTGCTCAGTACTGGTAACTAGTGATGAGCGGGCACTACCATGCTCAGGTGCTCAGTACTGGTAACTAGTGATGAGTGGGCACTACCATGCTCAGGTGCTCAGTACTAGTGATGAGCGGACACTACCATGCTTGGGTACTCAGTACTGGTAACTAGTGATGAGCGGGCACTACCATGCTTGGGTACTCAATACTGGTAACTAGTGATGAGCGGGCACTACCATGCTCAGGTGCTCAGTACTGGTAACTAGTGATGAGTGGGCACTACCATGCTTGGGTACTCAGTACTGGTAACTAGTGATGAGTGAGCACTACCATGCTCGGGTGCTCAGTACTGGTAACTAGTGATGAGTGGGCACTACCATGCTTGGGTACTCAGTACTGGTAACTAGTGATGAGTGAGCACTACCATGCTCGGGTGCTCAGTACTGGTAACTAGTGATGAGTGGGCACTACCATGCTTGGGTACTCAGTACTGGTAACCAGTGATGAGTGAGCACTACCATGCTCGGGTGCTCAGTACTGGTAACTAGTGATGAGCGGGCACTACCATGCTCAGGTGCTCAGTACTGGTAACTAGTGATGAGCGGGCACTACCATGCTTGGGTACTCAGTACTGGTAACTAGTGATGAGTGAGCACTACCATGCTCGGGTGCTCAGTACTGGTAACTAGTGATGACCGGGCACTACCATGCTCGGGTGCTCTGTACTCGTAACTAGTGATGAGCGGGCACTACCATGCTCGGGTGCTCAGTGCTGGTAACTAGTGATGAGTGGGCACAACCATGCTCGGGTGCTCAGTACTGGTAACTAGTGATGAGCGGGCACTACCATGCTCGGGTGCTCTGTACTGGTAACTAGTGATGAGCGGGCACTACCATGCTCGGGTGCTCAGTACTGGTAACTAGTGATGAGCAGGCACTACCATGCTCGGGTACTCGGTACTGGTAACTAGTGATGAGCGGGCACTACCATGCTCGGGTGCTCAGTACTGGTAACTAGTGATGAGCGGGCACTACCATGCTCGGGTGCTCTGTACTCGTAACTGGTGATGAGCGAGCACTACCATGCTCGGGTGCTCAGTACTGGTAACTAGTGATGAGCGGGCACTACCATGCTCGGGTGCTCAGTACTGGTAACTAGTGATGAGCAGGCACTACCATGCTCGGGTGCTCTGTACTCGTAACTGGTGATGAGCGAGCACTACCATGCTCGGGTGCTCAGTACTGGTAACTAGTGATGAGCGGGCACTACCATGCTCGGGTGCTCAGTACTGGTAACTAGTGATGAGCGAGCACTACCATGCTCGGGTGCTCAGTACTCGTAACTGGTGATGAGCGAGCACTACCATGCTCAGGTGCTCAGTACTGGTAACTAGTGATGAGCGGGCACTACCATGCTCGGGTGCTCAGTACTCGTAACTAGTGATGAGCGGGCACTACCATGCTCGGGTGATCAGTACTGGTAACTAGTGATGAGCGGGCACTACCATGCTCGGGTGCTCAGTACTCGTAACTAGTGATGAGCGGGCACTACCATGCTCGGGTGCTCAGTACTGGTAACTAGTGATGAGCGGGCACTACCATGCTCGGGTGCTCAGTACTGGTAACTAGTGATGAGCGGGCACTACCATGCTTGGGTGCTCAGTACTCGTAACTAGTGATGAGTGGCCACTACCATGCTCGGGTGCTCAGTACTCGTAACTGGTGATGAGCGAGCACTACCATGCTCGGGTGCTCAGTACTTATGACTAGTGATGAGTGGGCACTACCATGCTCGGGTGAAATGATGTGAAATGAAGCACGCATACAACAAATCACTGACAAAACAACAAGTCTTTTAATGTAAAAGTCCTGACAAACTGCACAGACAGTAAAGGTTCTTGTGGAGATAGTGAGACAGTGATGACTGAGAGCAGAACACGGTTTGCAGATCCATTTGCTGCTCGTTACAAAATATACAGATATCAAATCTCAGAAGCTCCGTAACTCAAGACATAAAAGCCCAAAAGATGGCCGACACGGAGTAGCTGCACCGCGCACCACAGAGCAAACATGGCGGGAGCTTTACACCTTTCTATTATTGGGGGCGAGCCGTCATTACGAGCTTTTCAGCCAAGTCTTTGTATCCGTGACTTTTATATACATCCGCTATAATATAGACGATGCTTGTGAGAAAACCTGTAAAGGAAGGCAATAAATAACCATCTATCAATACTACTGACGACATAAAGACGCTGGAAAAAGCACAGAATGAAGGGGAGGAAAAGTCAAACAACATTTCAAAAGGAGACGGTCAGTAATACAATCCCTGCACAAGCCGTAGGTCTGCAAGTGCACGGCCGAGCGTACCGGAGCACGTACCTTCAATAGCGCCTCTGTGCTGGTCAAAAGCAGGAAGGAGAGGAGCTAAAGCCTGCAAGTGCTACGCTACACTCAGCAGAGCACTTCTGCACCTCATTTAAGCATCAATAAAAGCTGAATTTCGGAGCAGAGAACATCGCGGTAATGGGATCTCTTTCACAATGTTCTGCTCTGTCCTTTACCGTGCGGCCTCTGCTTGGGCAGTTACTGACAGATTCCCTTTCAAGTTTCATCTACTGGTGGAAATATCACATTAGTAATGGATTGGATGAAGCCCAATTCACACTTTAGACCTTGGAGTCTTAGGCACTGCTGGTATTTAGGCTAATTCACACAATTGCATGAAGAAATGTTTTTTCCCTCCATTCTTATAAATGGGCAACAGGTCATAACTAGTGATGAGCGGGCACTACCATGCTCGGGTGCTCAGTACTGGAATCTAGTGATGAGCGGGCACTACCATGCTCGGGTGCTCAGCACTGGTAACTAGTGATGAGCGAGCACTACCATGCTCAGGTGCTCGGTACTCGTAACTAGTGATGAGCGGGCACTACCATGCTCAGGTGCTCAATACTCGTAACTAGTGATGAGCGGGCACTACCATGCTCGGGTGCTCAGTACTGGTAACTAGTGATGAGCGAGCACTACCATGCTCAGGTGCTCGGTACTCGTAACTAGTGATGAGCGGGCACTACCATGCTCAGGTGCTCAATACTCGTAACTAGTGATGAGCGGGCACTACCATGCTCGGGTGCTCAGTACTGGTAACTAGTGATGAGCGAGCACTACCATGCTCGGGTGCTCTGTACTCGTAACTAGTGAGGAGTGAGCACTACCATGCTCGGGTACTCTGTACTCGTAACTAGTGATGAGCGGGCACTACCATGCTCAGGTGCTCAATACTCGTAACTAGTGATGAGCGGGCACTACCATGCTCAGGTGCTCAATACTCGTAACTAGTGATGAGCGGGCACTACCATGCTCGGGTGCTCAATACTCGTAACTAGTGATAAGCGGGCACTACCATGCTCGGGTGCTCTGTACTCGTAACTAGTGATGAACAGGCACTGCCATGCTCGGGTGCTCTGTACTGGTAACTAGTGATGAGCGGGCACTACCATGCGCGGGTGCTCAGTACTGGAATCTAGTGATGAGCGAGCACTACCATGCTCGGGTGCTCTGTACTCGTAACTAGTGATGAGCTGCCACTACCATGCTCGGGTGCTCAGTACTGGTAACTAGTGATAAGCGAGCACTACCATGCTCGGGTGCTCTGTACTCGTAACTAGTGATGAGTGAGCACTACCATGCTCGGGTGCTCTGTACTGGTAACTAGTGATGAGCGGGCACTACCATGCTCGGGTGCTCTGTACTCGTAACTAGTGATGAGCTGCCACTACCATGCTCGGGTGCTCAGTACTGGTAACTAGTGATAAGCGAGCACTACCATGCTCGTGTGCTCTGTACTCGTAACTAGTGATGAGTGAGCACTACCATGCTCGGGTGCTCTGTACTCGTAACTAGTGATGAGCGGGCACTACCATGCTCGGGTGCTCTGTACTCGTAACTAGTGATGAACAGGCACTGCCATGCTCGGGTGCTCTGTACTGGTAACTAGTGATGAGCGGGCACTACCATGCTCGGGTGCTCAGTACTGGTAACTAGTGATGAGCGAGCACTACCATGCTCGGGTGCTCGGTACTCGTAACTAGTGATAAGCGAGCACTACCATGCTCGGGTGCTCTGTACTCGTAACTAGTGAGGAGTGAGCACTACCATGCTCGGGTGCTCTGTACTCGTAACTAGTGATGAGCGGGCACTACCATGCTCGGGTGCTCTGTACTCGTAACTAGTGATGAACAGGCACTGCCATGCTCGGGTGCTCTGTACTGGTAACTAGTGATGAGCGGGCACTACCATGCGCGGGTGCTCAGTACTGGAATCTAGTGATGAGCGAGCACTACCATGCTCGGGTGCTCTGTACTCGTAACTAGTGATGAGCTGCCACTACCATGCTCGGGTGCTCAGTACTGGTAACTAGTGATAAGCGAGCACTACCATGCTCGGGTGCTCTGTACTCGTAACTAGTGATGAGTGAGCACTACCATGCTCGGGTGCTCTGTACTGGTAACTAGTGATGAGCGGGCACTACCATGCTCGGGTGCTCTGTACTCGTAACTAGTGATGAGCTGCCACTACCATGCTCGGGTGCTCAGTACTGGTAACTAGTGATGAGTGAGCACTACCATGCTCGGGTGCTCTGTACTCGTAACTAGTGATGAGCGGGCACTACCATGCTCGGGTGCTCTGTACTCGTAACTAGTGATGAACAGGCACTGCCATGCTCGGGTGCTCTGTACTGGTAACTAGTGATGAGCGGGCACTACCATGCTCGGGTGCTCAGTACTGGTAACTAGTGATGAGCGAGCACTACCATGCTCGGGTGCTCGGTACTCGTAACTAGTGATAAGCGAGCACTACCATGCTCGGGTGCTCTGTACTCGTAACTAGTGAGGAGTGAGCACTACCATGCTCGGGTGCTCTGTACTCGTAACTAGTGATGAGCGGGCACTACCATGCTCAGGTGCTCAATACTCGTAACTAGTGATGAGCGGGCACTACCATGCTCAGGTGCTCAATACTCGTAACTAGTGATGAGCGGGCACTACCATGCTCGGGTGCTCAATACTCGTAACTAGTGATAAGCGGGCACTACCATGCTCGGGTGCTCTGTACTCGTAACTAGTGATGAACAGGCACTGCCATGCTCGGGTGCTCTGTACTGGTAACTAGTGATGAGCGGGCACTACCATGCGCGGGTGCTCAGTACTGGAATCTAGTGATGAGCGAGCACTACCATGCTCGGGTGCTCTGTACTCGTAACTAGTGATGAGCTGCCACTACCATGCTCGGGTGCTCAGTACTGGTAACTAGTGATAAGCGAGCACTACCATGCTCGGGTGCTCTGTACTCGTAACTAGTGATGAGTGAGCACTACCATGCTCGGGTGCTCTGTACTCGTAACTAGTGATGAGCGGGCACTACCATGCTCGGGTGCTCTGTACTCGTAACTAGTGATGAACAGGCACTGCCATGCTCGGGTGCTCTGTACTGGTAACTAGTGATGAGCGGGCACTACCATGCTCGGGTGCTCAGTACTGGTAACTAGTGATGAGCGAGCACTACCATGCTCGGGTGCTCGGTACTCGTAACTAGTGATAAGCGAGCACTACCATGCTCGGGTGCTCTGTACTCGTAACTAGTGAGGAGTGAGCACTACCATGCTCGGGTGCTCTGTACTCGTAACTAGTGATGAGCGGGCACTACCATGCTCGGGTGCTTTGTACTCGTAACTAGTGATGAACAGGCACTGCCATGCTCGGGTGCTCTGTACTGGTAACTAGTGATGAGCGGGCACTACCATGCTCGGGTGCTCAGTACTGGTAACTAGTGATGAGCGAGCACTACCATGCTCAGGTGCTCGGTACTCGTAACTAGTGATGAGCGAGCACTACCATGCTCAGGTGCTCGGTACTTGTAACTAGTGATGAGCGAGCACTACCATGCTCAGGTGCTCGGTACTCGTAACTAGTGATGAGCGAGCACTACCATGCTCCGGTGCTCAGTACTTGTAACTAGTGATGAGCGGGCACTACCATGCTCGGGTGCTCAGTACTGGTAACTAGTGATAAGCGAGCACTACCATGCTCGGGTGCTCTGTACTCGTAACTAGTGATGAACAGGCACTGCCATGCTCGGGTGCTCTGTACTGGTAACTAGTGATGAGCGGGCACTACCATGCTCGGGTGCTCAGTACTGGTAACTAGTGATGAGCGGGCACTACCATGCTCGGGTGCTCTGTACTCGTAACTAGTGATGAGCGGGCACTACCATGCTCGGGTGCTCAGTACTCGTAACTAGTGATTAACAGGCACTACCATGCTCGGGTCTTGTAACTAGTGATGAGCGGGCACTACCATGCTCGGGTGCTCGTAACAAGCAGTCAGATGCTCGGACGGACTCAACTAGAGTACCAAGTATAATGCATGTCAGTGGGGAATGAGAATTTTGCCAAAAGATTTTCTGGAAAAATGCTCAAGTTCCCCATTGACTTCAATTATACTCAGGTACTCAAGTTGAGCCCGTCCGAGCATCTTACTGGTTGTTACGAGCACCTGAGCATAGTAGTGCCCGCTCATCACTGGTCTCAACTGATCCAGTACATATACGAGGGTGTTAGTTGGGGTTATGGGAGCTGCAACGGTCGTGTGAATTATTCCATTTATTGCACTTTGGGCCATTGTTTGCAGGCGAGAGGAGCTCTTTGTTCCAGCTTTTCTGGGATACGGAATAGAATGTAAAGATGTCACTCTGGAATGTAGGAAAGCTGGGTGACAGAGGAGGAGGTGACAGGGGGAGGAGGTGACAGAGGGAGGAGGTGACAGGGGGAGGAGGTGACAGGGGGAGGAGGTGACAGGGGGAGGAGGTGACAGGGGGAGGAGGTGACAGGGGGAGGAGGTGACAGGGGGAGGAGGTGACAGGAGGAGGTGACAGGGGGAGGAGGTGACAGAGGGAGGAGGTGGCAGAGGGAGGAGGTGACAGAGGGAGGAGGTGACAGGAGGAGGTGACAGGGGGAGGAGGTGACAGAGGAGGAGGTGACAGAGGAGGAGGTGACAGAGGGAGGAGGTGACAGGGGGAGGAGGTGACAGGGGGAGGAGGTGACAGGGGGAGGAGGTGACAGGGGGAGGAGGTGACAGAGGGAGGAGGTGACAGGGGGAGGAGGTGACAGGGGGAGGAGGTGACAGGGGGAGGAGGTGACAGGGGGAGGAGGTGACAGGGGGAGGAGGTGACAGGAGGAGGTGACAGGGGGAGGAGGTGACAGAGGGAGGAGGTGGCAGAGGAGGAGGTGACAGAGGAGGAGGTGACAGAGGAGGAGGTGACAGAGGGAGGAGGTGACAGGAGGAGGAGGTGACAGGAGGAGGAGGTGACAGGAGGAGGAGGTGACAGGGGGAGGAGGTGACAGGGGGAGGAGGTGACAGGGGGAGGAGGTGACAGAGGGAGGAGGTGACAGGGGGAGGAGGTGACAGGGGGAGGAGGTGACAGGGGGAGGAGGTGACAGGGGGAGGAGGTGACAGGGGGAGGAGGTGACAGAGGAGGAGGTGACAGAGGGAGGAGGTGACAGGGGGAGGAGGTGACAGGGGGAGGAGGTGACAGGGGGAGGAGGTGACAGGGGGAGGAGGTGACAGGGGGAGGAGGTGACAGGGGGAGGAGGTGACAGGGGGAGGAGGTGACAGGAGGAGGAGGTGGCAGAGGAGGAGGTGGCAGAGGAGGAGGAGACAGGAGGAGGAGACAGGAGGAGGAGGTGACAGGAGGAGGAGACAGGAGGAGGAGGTGACAGGAGGAGGAGACAGGAGGAGGAGGTGGCAGAGGGAGGAGGTGGCAGAGGGAGGAGGTGGCAGAGGGAGGAGGAGACAGGAGGAGGAGGTGACAGGAGGGGGAGGTGACAGAGGAGGAGGTGACAGAGGAGGAGGTGACAGGAGGGGGAGGTGACAGAGGAGGAGGAGGTGACAGAGGAGGAGGAGGTGACAGGAGGAGGAGGTGACAGAGGAGGAGGAGGTGACAGAGGAGGAGGAGGTGACAGAGGAGGAGGAGGAGGTGACAGAGGAGGAGGAGGTGACAGAGGAGGAGGAGGTGACAGAGGAGGAGGAGGTGACAGAGGAGGAGGAGGTGACAGGAGGAGGAGGTGACAGAGGAGGAGGAGGTGACAGAGGAGGAGGTGACAGAGGAGGAGGAGGTGACAGAGGAGGAGGAGGTGACAGGAGGAGGAGGTGACAGAGGAGGAGGAGGTGACAGAGGAGGAGGAGGTGACAGAGGAGGAGGAGGTGACAGAGGAGGAGGAGGTGACAGAGGAGGAGGAGGTGACAGAGGAGGAGGAGGTGACCAGAGGATGAGGTGACAGAGGATGAGGTGACAGAGGATGAGGTGACAGAGGATGAGGTGACAGAGGAGGAGGTGACAGAGGAGGAGGTGACAGAGGAGGAGGTGACAGAGGAGGAGGTGACAGGAGGAGGTGACAGGAGGAGGAGGTGACAGAGGAGGGGGAGGTGACAGAGGAGGGGGAGGTGACAGAGGAGGTGACAGAGGAGGGGGAGGTGACAGAGGAGGTGACAGAAGGAGGTGACAGAAGGAGGTGACAGGAGGAGGAGGAGGTGACAGAGAAGGAGGTGACAGAGAAGGAGGTGACAGAGGTGGAGGTGACAGGAGGAGGTGACAGGAGGAGGAGGAGGTGACAGGAAGAGGAGGAGGTGACAGGAGGAGGAGGTGACAGGAGGAGGAGGTGACAGAGAAGGAGGTGACAGAGGTGGAGGTGACAGAGGTGGAGGTGACAGGAGGAGGTGACAGGAGGAGGAGGAGGTGACAGGAGGAGGAGGTGACAGGAGGAGGAGGTGACCAGAGGAGGAGGAGGTGACCAGAGGAGGAGGAGGTGACCAGAGGAGGAGGAGGTGACAGAGGAGGAGGAGGTGACAGAGGAGGAGGAGGTGACAGGAGGAGGAGGTGACAGGAGGAGGAGGTGACAGGAGGAGGAGGTGACAGGAGGAGGAGGTGACCAGAGGAGGAGGAGGTGACAGAGGAGGAGGTGACCAGAGGGGGAGGTGACAGGAGGAGGAGGTGACAGGAGGAGGTGACAGGAGGAGGAGGTGACAGAAGGAGGTGACAGAAGGAGGAGGAGGTGACAGAGGAGGAGGTGACAGAGGAGGAGGTGACAGAGGAGGAGGTGACAGGAGGAGGAGGAGGTGACAGGAAGAGGAGGAGGTGACAGGAGGAGGAGGAGGTGACAGGAAGAGGAGGAGGTGACAGGAAGAGGAGGAGGTGACAGGAAGAGGAGGAGGTGACAGGAGGAGGAGGTGACAGGAGGAGGAGGTGACAGGAGGAGGAGGTGACAGGAGGAGGTGACAGAGGAGGAGGTGACCAGAGGAGGAGGAGGTGACCAGAGGAGGAGGAGGTGACCAGAGGAGGAGGAGGTGACAGAGGAGGAGGAGGTGACAGGAGGAGGAGGTGACAGGAGGAGGAGGTGACAGGAGGAGGAGGAGGTGACCAGAGGAGGAGGAGGTGACCAGAGGAGGAGGAGGTGACAGGAGGAGGAGGTGACAGGAGGAGGAGGTGACAGGAGGAGGAGGTGACAGGAGGAGGAGGTGACCAGAGGAGGAGGAGGTGACAGAGGAGGAGGAGGTGACAGAGGAGGAGGTGACCAGAGGGGGAGGTGACAGGAGGAGGAGGTGACAGGAGGAGGTGACAGGAGGAGGAGGTGACAGAAGGAGGTGACAGAAGGAGGAGGAGGTGACAGAGGAGGAGGTGACAGAGGAGGAGGTGACAGAGGTGGAGGTGACAGGAGGAGGAGGAGGTGACAGGAAGAGGAGGAGGTGACAGGAGGAGGAGGAGGTGACAGGAAGAGGAGGAGGTGACAGGAAGAGGAGGAGGTGACAGGAAGAGGAGGAGGTGACAGGAAGAGGAGGAGGTGACAGGAGGAGGAGGTGACAGGAGGAGGAGGTGACAGGAGGAGGAGGTGACAGGAGGAGGAGGTGACAGAGGAGGAGGTGACCAGAGGGGGAGGTGACAGGAGGAGGAGGTGACAGGAGGAGGTGACAGGAGAAGGAGGTGACAGAAGGAGGAGGAGGTGACAGAGGAGGAGGTGACAGAGGAGGAGGTGACAGAGGAGGAGGTGACAGAGGTGGAGGTGACAGGAGGAGGAGGAGGTGACAGGAAGAGGAGGAGGTGACAGGAAGAGGAGGAGGTGACAGGAAGAGGAGGAGGTGACAGGAGGAGGAGGTGACAGGAGGAGGAGGTGACAGGAGGAGGTGACAGGAGGAGGAGGTGACAGGAGGAGGAGGTGACTGGAGGAGGTGGTGACTGGAGGAGGTGGTGACTGGAGGAGGTGGTGACTGGAGGAGGTGGTGACTGGAGGAGGTGGTGACTGGAGGAGGTGGTGACTGGAGGAGGTGGTGACTGGAGGAGGAGGTGACAGGAGGAGGAGGTGACAGGAGGAGGAGGTGACAGGAGGAGGAAGTGACAGGAGGAGGAGGTGACAGGAGGAGGAGGTGACAGGAGGAGGTGACAGGAGGAGGAGGTGACAGGAGGAGGAGGTGACAGGAGGAGGAGGTGACAGGAGGAGGAGGTGACAGGAAAAGGAGGTGACAGGAGGAGGAGGTGACAGGAGGAGGTGACAGGAGGAGGAGGTGACAGGAGGAGGAGGTGACAGGAGGAGGAGGTGACAGGAGGAGGAGGAGGTGACAGGAAGAGGAGGGGGTGACAGGAAGAGGAGGGGGTGACAGGAAGAGGAGGGGGTGACAGGAAGAGGAGGGGGAGGTGACAGGAAGAGGAGGGGGAGGTGACAGGAAGAGGAGGGGGAGGTGACAGGAAGAGGAGGTGGTGACAGGAAGAGGAGGTGGTGACAGGAAGAGGAGGTGGTGACAGGAAGAGGAGGTGGTGACAGGAAGAGGAGGTGGTGACAGGAAGAGGAGGTGGTGACAGGAAGAGGAGGTGGTGACAGGAAGAGGAGGTGGTGACAGGAAGAGGAGGTGGTGACAGGAAGAGGAGGTGACAGGAGGAGGTGGTGACAGGAGGAGGTGGTTACAGGAGGAGGTGGTGACAGGAGGAGGAGGTGACAGGAGGAGGAGGTGACAGGAAGAGGAGGAGGTGACAGGAGGAGGAGGTGACAGGAGGGGGAAGTAACAGGAGGAGGAGGTGACAGGAGGAGGAGGTGACAGGAGGAGGAGGTGACAGGAGGAGGAGGTGACAGGAGGAGGAGGTGACAGGAGGGGGAAGTGACAGGAGGAGGAAGTGACAGGAGGAGGAAGTGACAGGAGGAGGAAGTGACAGGAGGAGGTGACAGGAGGAGGTGACAGGAGGAGGAGGTGACAGGAGGAGGAGGTGACAGGAGGAGGTGACAGGAGGAGGAGGTGACAGGAGGAGGAGGTGACAGGAGGCGGTGACAGGAGGAGGAGGTGACAGGAGGAGGAGGTGACAGGAGGAGGTGACAGGAGGAGGAGGTGACAGGAGGAGGAGGTGACAGGAGGAGGTGACAGAGGAGGAGGTGACAGGAGGAGGAAGTGACAGGAGGAGGAGGTGACAGGAGGAGGTGACAGGAGGAGGAGGTGACAGGAGGAGGTGGCAGAGGAGGTGACAGAGGAGGAGGTGACAGGAGGAGGTGGCAGAGGAGGAGGTGACAGAGGAGGAGGTGACAGAGGAGAAGGTGACAGGAGGAGGTGACAGAGGAGGAGGTGACAGAGGAGGAGGTGGCAGAGGAGGAGGTGACAGGAGGAGGAGGAGGTGACAGGAGGAGGAGGAGGTGACAGAGGAGGAGGTGGCAGAGGAGGAGGTGACAGAGGAGAAGGTGACAGGAGGAGGAGGTGACAGGAGGAGGAGGTGACAGGAGGAGGTGACAGGAGGAGGAGGAGGTGACAGAGGAGAAGGTGACAGGAGGAGGTGACAGAGGAGGAGGTGACAGAGGAGGAGGTGACAGAGGAGGAGGTGGCAGAGGAGGAGGTGACAGGAGGAGGAGGTGGCAGAGGAGAAGGTGACAGAGGAGGAGGTGGCAGAGGAGGAGGTGACAGAGGAGAAGGTGACAGGAGGAGGAGGTGACAGGAGGAGGAGGTGACAGGAGGAGGAGGTGACAGGAGGAGGAGGTGACAGGAGGAGGTGACAGAGGAGGAGGTGACAGAGGAGGAGGTGACAGAGGAGGAGGTGACAGAGGAGGAGGTGGCAGAGGAGGAGGTGGCAGAGGAGGAGGTGGCAGAGGAGGAGGTGACAGGAGGAGGAGGAGGTGGCAGAGGAGAAGGTGACAGAGGAGGAGGTGGCAGAGGAGGAGGTGACAGAGGAGAAGGTGACAGAGGAGGAGGTGACAGGAGGAGGAGGTGACAGGAGGAGGAGGTGACAGGAGGAGGAGGAGGTGGCAGAGGAGAAGGTGACAGAGGAGGAGGTGACAGAGGAGGAGGTGACAGAGGAGAAGGTGACAGGAGGAGGTGACAGAGGAGGAGGTGACAGGAGGAGGTGACAGGAGGAGGAGGAGGTGACAGAGGAGAAGGTGACAGGAGGAGGTGACAGAGGAGAAGGTGACAGAGGAGGAGGTGACAGAGGAGAAGGTGACAGAGGAGGAGGAGATATCGAACCCTCTCGCATCCAACTTTCACAAAGTAAAGTAAGAAATGGCTGAAGAGGTCAAATACTTTTTTCAGTGAAAAAAACCCTTTTGTTTTGTGTGGAGGTGAATGTATATTTGTTGTTTTTTTATTTTAAATATTTAAACATTTATTTGCTTTTATCATTGCTCTCTCCTCCTCATCGTCACTCTCAGGGCGTCTTCTATGGTGAAATATAAAGGAACCACATTTATCAGGGAAACAGAACAAAGCACCATATATACTAAAAATAAAAATTATCGTGTTTGCCATTTGTTGGCTGCGAGGCTCGGTCACTGAGTCTGCCTGGTCCTTCCGAATTTTCACAGATTCATGGGGTATTTATCCAAAACGATAATATTAATTCTGCCGACCGGTAATCGCTAGCACGGCCTCATCCTCCTAATACTTTCTCAGTGTTACACTGTAACTTCTCCGGAGTTCTTGTAAGACAAGTTTGGTTTAAGGATCCACGAAGGACACTGCGATGTATCGGGTTCCTTTTGTGGTGGGGAGCCCCTCGTGGTAATGGGTGAGGCGTCCTGGGTGCATCAAGGCCCATCCTTTCCGGGGGGCACTTATGGAACAGTTGTAGCGGAGAAATCTGCAGCCACCTCCCTGCAAAAAACCCAAAACATGGCGAGGTTATATAAAAAACAAAGCTTCTGATACAGAGAGCCCCTCAGTTAAAAGGGGTGTCCTCTGACCTTGATGGTCTATCCTTAGTATCAGGGATTGCCACAGACCTGATAATAACAACATATCCTACGTAGATGTATACAGAGTTCTGTACACCGTATAGTGACCATCCTAAGGACGGCAGCTCAGCTCCCATTGAAGTGAATGGGATCAGAGCTGCAGGACAGCATCATGATACACAGAGATTTTGAGCGAGACTTCTTTTTTCTGACCTCGTAATCCTGTCCCAGGCTGTTCAGTGCTAGATTGATGGTGAAGGTGGAGGCATCGTGGTGCGGGACCAGGGAAGGCTGCTCGTCAGGTTTGTACCGTACGACAAAGGCCAAGTCAAACTGAGCCTGCAAAAGTAAATACAGAGGTAAGGATGCAAGAAGCGTCGCCTGTGTTACTGACAGTTCTCGTAATTCTGAATGCTCTATCACCTATATCACAGTTTACTTATTAAAAACAGATTGACTTTTTTTTCCATTTGACGTACATAAATTTTGAGGTCAGCCATCGCACCTGAGTTAGTGTCAGCAACATTTAGATATTTGCTTTATAGCAACCAGAGCGAGATTCATTGGCTTGTGTAGGAGAGTATAGCGGGCATGCTGTGTGGCCAGTGTGCAGGAGGAGGTGAGCTGTGACATCACCTATTGTGAATGGTGGATCCTGTGTTATCTGCTGTATATACTAGGGTTATCAGTTATTGTAGAGGAGGGTGAGGTGGTGAGCTGTGACATCTATTGTGGATGGTAGATTCTGTGTTATCAGTTATTGTAGAAGAGGGTGAGGAGGTGAGCTGTAACATCACCTATTGTGAATGGTGTATCCTGTGCTATTTACTGTGTAGAGGTGTTATCAGTCATTTGTACTACAGGAGGTGAACTGTGACATTGCCTATTGTAAATGGTGGATCCTGTGTTTTCGTCTGTATATAGTTGTTATCAGTCAAGAGGGGGAGGAGGTGAGATGTGATGTCACCTAATGTGTATGGTGGATCCTGTGTTATCTACTGTATATAGAGGTGTTATCAATCATTGACCAGGAGGAGGAGGTGATCTGTGATATTGCCTATTGTGAACAGTGGATTCTGTGCCATCTACTGTATGTTGCGGTGTTATCAGTCATTGTACAGTAGGAGGAGGTGAGCTGTGACATCACCTATTGTGAATGGTGGATCCTGTGTTATCTGCTGTATATAGAGGTCATTGTAATTCAGCCTCTGATGATAAAGAAACTGCTGTAAAGACAGGACTTATGAAGACTCAAATTCTAACCCCCCAATAGCACATTGATACCTACCTGAGTATAATAACCTGGAAACATTTTTTCTGTTATGGGAGCCACAAAGTCCAGCAGGAATTTTTGCCATTCCTTGTCATAATCAATTTGGTTCATGTGAATATCAATAGTTGGGACATTTTCATATCCTCCCTGCAATCTCGCATCCTGCAAAATTACAATGTTATTGTATGCAATACCCTTCCACAGACTGTAGGTGGCACTAGACCTTGTACACACAGCAATGCATGCTAATAGACAACAGCACCACCTACTGACCAATTATAAGAATAACATCAATATATTATACATTCACACACAGTTCTTTACCTTGTTACCTCCTCCCGACCACTGCCCGTAATTTTCCATTTCTTCCACAATGTCATTACATGCAGTGTCCGTAAATAATGGGAACCAGTACACATCGGGACATGGCTGAGCGAATAAAGCAACAAACAAAAAATATTGTAATATTTGAACTAATTAAACAAAATTGCAACATTTAAACCAAATCAAACGAAATTTGCAAAATTGGAGCCGGCTCCTCACCGATTCTATCAGCTTGCCTTTCAGGACAAATGTGTGATTGGGGTGAAGGTATTTTTCTTTCCAGTCCTGTCAAATCGGGAAAAAATTTTTTTCGTTAATGACAATTATTAAACACTAGCTGCACTGCCCGGCTTCACCCGGGTAATAACTGCTGTTAACAAAATAGAGTGTATTAACAAAAATGTATTCTGCACACAAACACCACAAAACAAATAGATAGAAATTTAATTATGATGTCCGTCTCCCCCTCTGTATATATCTGTCTCTCTTTCTCAGTCTGTCTCAATCTCTTTCCCTGTGTCTGACTGTCTCTCTTTCTCAGTCTGTCTCAATCTCTTTCCCTGTGTCTGACTGTCTCTCTTTCTCAGTCTGTCTCAATCTCTTTCCCTGTGTCTGACTGTCTCTTTCTCAGTCTGTCTCAATCTCTTTCCCAGTCTGTCTATCTCTGTCACTTTCCCAGTCTGTCTGTCTCTGTCCTTCTTTCCCAGTCTGTCTGTCTCTGTCCTTCTTTCCCAGTCTGTCTGTCTCTGTCCTTCTTTCCCAGTCTGTCTGTCTCTGTCCTTCTTTCCCAGTCTGTCTGTCTCTGTCCTTCTTTCCCAGTCTGTCTGTCTCTGTCCTTCTTTCCCAGTCTGTCTGTCTCTGTCCTTCTTTCCCAGTCTGTCTGTCTCTGTCCTTCTTTCCCAGTCTGTCTGTCTCTGTCCTTCTTTCCCAGTCTGTCTCTGTCCTTCTTTCCCAGTCTGTCTCTGTCCTTCTTTCCCAGTCTGTCTCTGTCCTTCTTTCCCAGTCTGTCTCTGTCCTTCTTTCCCAGTCTGTCTGTCTCTGTCCTTCTTTCCCAGTCTGTCTGTCTCTGTCCTTCTTTCCCAGTCTGTCTGTCTCTGTCCTTCTTTCCCAGTCTGTCTCTGTCCTTCTTTCCCAGTCAGTCTCTGTCCTTCTTTCCCAGTCTGTCTCTGTCCTTCTTTCCCAGTCTGTCTCTGTCCTTCTTTCCCAGTCTGTCTCTGTCCTTCTTTCCCAGTCTGTCTCTGTCCTTCTTTCCCAGTCTGTCTCTGTCCTTCTTTCCCAGTCTGTCTCTGTCCTTCTTTCCCAGTCTGTCTCTGTCCTTCTTTCCCAGTCTGTCTCTGTCCTTCTTTCCCAGTCTGTCTCTGTCCTTCTTTCCCAGTCTGTCTCTGTCCTTCTTTCCCAGTCTGTCTCTGTCCTTCTTTCCCAGTCTGTCTCTGTCCTTCTTTCCCAGTCTGTCTCTGTCCTTCTTTCCCAGTCTGTCTCTGTCCTTCTTTCCCAGTCTGTCTCTGTCCTTCTTTCCCAGTCTGTCTCTGTCCTTCTTTCCCAGTCTGTCTCTGTCCTTCTTTCCCAGTCTGTCTCTGTCCTTCTTTCCCAGTCTGTCTCTGTCCTTCTTTCCCAGTCTGTCTCTGTCCTTCTTTCCCAGTCTGTCTCTGTCCTTCTTTCCCAGTCTGTCTCTGTCCTTCTTTCCCAGTCTGTCTCTGTCCTTCTTTCCCAGTCTGTCTCTGTCCTTCTTTCCCAGTCTGTCTCTGTCCTTCTTTCCCAGTCTGTCTCTGTCCTTCTTTCCCAGTCTGTCTCTGTCCTTCTTTCCCAGTCTGTCTCTGTCCTTCTTTCCCAGTCTGTCTCTGTCCTTCTTTCCCAGTCTGTCTCTGTCCTTCTTTCCCAGTCTGTCTCTGTCCTTCTTTCCCAGTCTGTCTCTGTCTCTTTCCCTGTGTCTGTCTCTTTCCCTGTGTCTGTCTCTTTCCCCGTGTCTGTCTCTTTCCCCGTGTCTGTCTCTTTCCCCGTGTCTGTCTCTTTCCCCGTGTCTGTCTCTTTCCCCGTGTCTGTCTCTTTCCCTGTGTCTGTCTCTTTCCCTGTGTCTGTCTCTTTCCCTGTGTCTGTCTCTTTCCCTGTGTCTGTCTCTTTCCCTGTGTCTGTCTCTTTCCCTGTGTCTGTCTCTTTCCCTGTGTCTGTCTCTTTCCCTGTGTCTGTCTCTTTCCCTGTGTCTGTCTCTTTCCCTGTGTCTGTCTCTTTCCCTGTGTCTGTCTCTTTCCCTGTGTCTGTCTCTTTCCCTGTGTCTGTCTCTTTCCCTGTGTCTGTCTCTTTCCCTGTGTCTGTCTCTTTCCCTGTGTCTGTCTCTTTCCCTGTGTCTGTCTCTTAACCTGTCTCTCTCTTTCCCTCTCTTTCCCTGTCTGTCTCTTTCCCTGTGTCTGTCTCTTAACCTGTCTCTCTCTTTCCCTCTCTTTCCCTGTCAGTCCATCTGTCTGTGTCTTTGTGTCCGTCTCTTACCCTGTCTATGTCTGTCTCTTACTCTGGCTGCATTGTGACACGCCAACATTCCATATAAGGGCGTGGCTGCGCATTCTTCTGAAGTTCTGGCTGCACTGTGGTTCCCTGCTCCATTCGCTTTAATGGAGGCAGGTTTTTTGGTGAATAACTGTAAAGTCCGGGGTTAAAATTTCCCCTCAAAACATAGCCTATGACGCTCTCAGGGTCCAGAAGTGTGAGTGTGCAAAATTTTGTGGCTGTAGCTGCGACGGTGCAGATGCCAATCCCGGACATACACACGCACGCACACACATATTCAGCTTTATATATTAGATCTAATTTCATTCCTGTTATTCCTGTAGGTTCTTACCTCGATGTTCTGAAATATCTGCCACAGGTCGTTGTGGAGATGAGAGGTCTTATAGTTTTCCAAGGAGAGGATGTGGCCGAAAACCTGTCTGTTCGTCACAAACATGAAGACGCCCTAAATGAGAAGGGTAATAATACGATTATAAGAAGAAGATGCCTTCATCGGGAGAGAAAAAGCTATAAAGGGGAAATGTAACACTCCATGTATAAGGCTGCATTCACACATCCGTGAGCCGCAGGGTACGGATCCAAACGCATACGTTCCGGTTAGCAGATCCGCGTGTTGTCGTGGTCAGTTCTCATGTCTGAACATGCCCGAACTGAAAAGTTTACTAAAAAGTAACAAATCAGCATCCACCACTATATTAATGGGGTGCTAACCAAAGTAGGTATAGGGTATGTGCACACGTAGCAGATTTTCTGCACACAAAACTGCATGTTTTGGCAGGGAAAACATACAATTTTTTATTGCGTTTGCACGTTTTTGTTTTTTTTCTAGTTGTGGTGATCACAGGGGTTCCTGCGCTGTACCCCGCAATCATCGCTCTGATGTTACAGCCGGGACCCGGCTCTCACTGCTAAGAGCAGTTTAACCCCCTGAATGCTGCAGTCAATTCAATCACAGCGTTCAGGAGGCAAGGAGGATATCACTTACCTGTCCCTGGCGATCAAGTCCCTGTAATGCGATCACAAGCATCCAATTTCTGCCATGGCAACCCTGGATCATCACCATGATGACCCCGGGTTACTGAGCTACGGAGAGCCTCACAGACCATGCTGTGTGACTGTCTGTCTAAGGGTATGTGCCCACGTTGCGTCGTGTCCCTGCAGAAGTTTCTGCAGCAATTTGACAGTAGATGTGCGCATCAAATTACTGCTTAAACACTGCGTAATGAATGCAGTGAAAAGCCGATTTCATGCGCTCAGGATGCAGCCCCCACCATAGACCGAGCGGGACCTGCATCCAAAGCGCACGGAATAAGTGACGAAGGGAATTTTGTTTACTTACCGTAAATTCCTTTTCTTCTAGCTCTAATTGGGAGACCCAGACAATTGGGTGTATAGCTACTGCCTCCGGAGGCCACACAAAGTATTACACTTAAAAGTGTAAGGCCCCTCCCCTTCTGCCTATACACCCCCCGTGGGATCACGGGCTCCTCAGTTTTAGTGCAAAAGCAAGAAGGAGGAAAGTCAATAAACTGGTTTAAAGCAAATTCAATCCGAAGGAATATCGGAGAACTGAAACCATTCAACATGAACAACATGTATATACAAAAAAACAGGGGCGGGTGCTGGGTCTCCCAATTAGAGCTAGAAGAAAAGGAATTTACGGTAAGTAAACAAAATTCCCTTCTTCTTTGTCGCTCTATTGGGAGACCCAGACAATTGGGACGTCCAAAAGCAGTCCCTGGGTGGGTAAAATAATACCTCGTAGTAGAGCCGTAAAACGGCCCCTTCCTACAAGTGGGCAACTGCCGCCTGAAGGACTCGTCTGCCTATGCTGGCATCCGCCGAAGCATAGGCATGCACCTGATAGTGTTTCGTGAAAGTGTGGAGGCTGGACCAGGTAGCCGCCTGACACACATGCTGAGCCGTAGCCTGGTGCCTCAAAGCCCAGGACGCACCAACGGCTCTGGTAGAATGGGCCTTCAGCCCTGAGGGAACCGTAAGCCCCGCAGAACGATAAGCTCGAGAATTGGTTCCTTGATCCACCGAGCCGGGCTTGATTTGGAAGCCTGCGACCCTTTACGCTGGCTAGCGACAAGGACAAGAATGCATCCGAGCGGCGCAGGGACGCCGTACGAGAAATGTAGAGTCTGAGTGCTCTCACCAGATCTAATCAAGTGCAAATCCTTTTCACATTGGTGAACTGGATGAGGACAAACAGAGGGTACGGGGATACCCTGATTGAGATGAAAGGGGGGAAACCACCTTAGAGATAAATTCCGGAACCGGACGCAGAACCCCTTGACCTGGTGAGATACCGGGAAGGGGGCCTTGCACGACAATGCTGCCCGGACAGACACTCTCCGAAGTGAAGTGACTGCCACAAGGAAAACCACTTTCTGCGAAAGGCGTGAGAGGGAAAAAAACTCTCATAGGCTCGAATGGTGGTTTCTGAAGAACCATCAGCACTCTGTTCAAATCACAGGGTTCTAACAGTCGTTTGTAAGGAGGGACTAATCGGCAAACCCCCTGCAGGAACGTGCGTACCTGAGGAAGTGTTGCTAGGCGCTTCTGAGAAAATACAGAGAGCACTGAGATTTGTCCCTTAAGGGAGCCGAGCGACAAACCTTTTTCCAAACCGGATTGCAGGAAGGAAAGAAAGTAGGCAAGGCAAATGGCCAGGGAGAAACTCCCTGAGCAGAGCACCAAGATAAGAATATCTTCCACGTTCTGTGGTAGATCTTGGCAGATGTGGGTTTTCTGGCCTGTCTCATATTGGTAATGACCTCTTGAGATAACCCTGCAGATGCTAGGATCCAGGACTCAATGGCCACACCGTCAGGTTGAGGGCCTCAGAATTCAGATGGAAAAAACGGCCCTTGAGACAGCAAGTCTGGTCGGTCTGGTAGAGCCCACGGTTGGCCTACCGCGAGATGCCACAGATCCGGGTACCACGACCTCCTCGGCCAGTCTGGAGCGACGAGGATGGCGCGGCGGCAGTCGGACCTGATCTTGCGTAACACTCTGGGCAACAGTGCCAGAGGAGGAAAAACATAAGGGAGTTGAAACTGCGACCAATCCTGAACTAAGGCGTCTGCCGCCAGAGCTCTGTGATCTTGAGACCGTGCCATGAATGTTGGGACCTTGTTGTTGTGCCGGGACGCCATTAGGTCGACGTCCGGCATCTCCCAGCGGCAACAGATCTCCTGAAACACGTCCGGGTGAAGAGACCATTCCCCTGCGTCCATGCCCTGGCGACTGAGAAAATCTGCTTCCCAGTTTTCTACGCCCGGGATGTGAACTGCGGATATGGTGGAAATTCGGAACTGCTTGCCTTCCAGCCACTGCTGGAAGGCTTGTAGGGCAAGATACACTGCCCTGATTTCCAGAACATTGATCTGAAGGGTGGACTCCTGCTGAGTCCACGTACCTTGAGCCCTGTGGTGGAGAAAAACTGCTCCCCACCCTGACAGACTCGCGTCCGTTGTGACCACCGCCCAGGATGGGGGTAGGAAAGGCTTTCCTTTTGACAATGAGGTGGGAAGAAGGCACTACTGAAGAGAATCCTTGGCCGCCTGAGAAAGGGAGACGTTCCTGTGTAGGGACGTCGACTTCCCGTCCCATTGGCGGAGAATGTCCCATTGTAGTGGACGCAGATGAAACTGCGCGAAAGGGACTGCCTCCATTGCTGCTACCATCTTCCCTAGGAAGTGCATGAGGCGTCTCAAGGGGTACGACTGGCCCTGAAGGAGAGATTGCACCCCTGTCTGTAGTGAACGCTGTTTGTCCAGCGGAAGCATCACTATCGCTGAGAGAGTATGAAACTCCATGCCAAGATATGTTAGCGATTGGGTCGGGGTCAGATTTGACTTTGAAAAGTTGATGATCCACCCGAAACTCTGGAGAGTCTCCAGTGCAACGTTCAGGCTGTGTTGGCATGCCTCTTGAGAGGGTGCCTTGACAAGTAGATCGTCCAAGTAAGGGATCACAGAGTGACCCTGAGAGTGCAGGACTGCTACTACTGCTGCCATGACCTTGGTGAAGACCCGTGGGGCTGTCGCCAGACCGAAAAGCAGGGCTACGAACTGAAGGTGTTCGTCTCCTATAACGAAGCGTAGAAAAACGCTGGTGCTCTGGAGCAATCGGCACGTGGAGATAAGCATCCATGATGTCTATTGATGCTAGGAAATCTCCTTGAGACATTGAGGCGATGACGGAGCGGAGGGATTCCATCCGGAACCGCCTGGTTTTCACATGCTTGTTGAGCAGTTTTAGGTCCAGAACAGGACGGAAAGACCCGTCCTTTTTTGGCACCACAACAAATTGGAGTAAAAACCGTGACCTTGCTCCTGAAGAGGAACAGGGATCACCACTCCTTCTGCCTTTAGAGAGCACCCGCCTGCAGAAGGGCACCGGCTCGGTCGGGAGGTGGAGAAGTTCTGAAGAATCGAGTCTGAGGACGAGAACTGAACTCTATCCTGTACCCGTGAGACAGAATGTCTCTCACCCAACGGTCTTTGACCTGTGGCAGCCAAATGTCGCCAAAGCGGGAGAGCCTGCCACCGACCGAGGATGCGGAGAGAGGAGGCCGAAAGTCATGAGGAAGCCGCCTTGGTAGCGGTTCCTCCGGCTGCCTTCTTTGGGCGTGACTGAGCCCGCCAAGAATCTGAGCTCCTCCGATCCTTTTGAGTCCTTTTGGACGAGGAGAATTGGGACCTGCCCGAGCCTCGAAAGGACCGAAACCTCGACTGTCCCCTCCTCTGTTGGGGTTTGTTAGGTTTGGGCTGGGGTAAGGAAGAATCCTTACCCTTGGACTGTTTAATGATTTCATCCAATCTCTCACCAAACAGTCTGTCACCAGAAAATGGCAAACTGGTTAAGCACTTATTTGGAAGCAGAATCTGCCTTCCATTCCCTTAACCACAAGGCTCTGCGTAAAACCACGGAGTTGGCGGACGCCACTGCCGTACGGCTCGTAGAGTCCAGGACAGCATTAATAGCGTAAGACGCAAATGCAGACATTTGAGAGGTTAAGGACGCTACTTGCGGCACAGATGTACGTGTGACAGTGTCAATCTGCGCAAGACCAGCTGAAATAGCTTGGAGTGCCCATACAGCTGCGAATGCTGGAGCAAACGACGCGCCGATAGCTTCATAGATGGATTTCAACCAGAGCGCCATCTGTCTGTCAGTGGCATCTTTAAGTGAAGCCCCATCGTCCACTGCAACTATGGATCTAGTCGCAAGCCTGGAGATTGGGGGGTCCACCTTTGGACACTGGGTCCAGCTCTTGACCACGTCAGGGGGAAAGGGATAACGTGTATCCTTAAGACGTTTGGAGAAACGCTTATCTGGATAAGCGTGGTGTTTGTGAACTGCTTCTCTGAAGTCAGAGTGGTCCAGAAAAGTACTCAATTTACGCTTGGGATACCTGAAATGGAATTTCTCCTGCTGTGAAGCTGACTCCTCCACTGGAGGAGCTGTGGGAGAAATATCCAACATTTTATTGATGGACGCTATGAGATCATTCACCATGGCGTCACCATCAGGGGTATCCAGATTGAGAGCGGTCTCAGGATCAGAATCCTGATCAGATACCTCCGCCTCATCATACAGAGAGTCCTCCTGCTGGGACCCTGACCAGTGTGATGAAGTCGAGGGCCGCTCCCAGCGAGCTCGCTTAGGCTGTCTGGGACTGTCGTCCGTGTCAGAGCCTTCACCCTGGGATGCATGGGACCCCCCCGGAGCACGGATTTGTTCCAAATGAGGGGGGCCAGGGAGCATTGAATCAACAGTGCCCATGGTCTGAGGTACTGGTCTAGACTGCAAAGTCTCTAGGATTTTAGTCATAGTCAGAGACAATCTATCAGCAAAAACTGCAAACTCCGTCCCTGTCACCTGGACAGTGTTCACAGGTGGTTCTCCTTGGGCCACCTCTAGCAGAGACCCCGGCTGAGCAAGTGCTACAGGGGAGCATTGCACCCTATGGGGGTCAGTGGAACCTGCCGGTAGAACAGCCTCACATGCGGTACAAGCAGCATAGAAAGCCTGTGCCTTGGCACCCTTGCATTTTGCGGACGACATGCTGTTGTCTAGCCATCTAGGAGGGTATATAGCCAAGAATAGCGACCGTACAGTGCAATGTATAACATACAAGCATAAAGTACAAATGAACACTTCGGCACTAGTGGGGTCAGCACCTCAGGTGCTGCTTACCGCCCGCTCAAAAGCGGGTGTGTGGTCGCCCGACTCCTGTGTCTGGGTCTCCAAGAGCTTGTCTCCCTTCTCCAGCTCAGACTGCACACAGGAATGGCTGCCGGTGTCCTGTGGAGAGGGGCGGGCCGTGGGCATGCCCCAGACAAAGTGCGGGAAACTGGCGTCTCACTGTGCCCAGTGAGGGGGCTGGAGTATGCTAAGCAGACTCCAGCCCTCGGCGCTGACGTTCTGAACAGCGTCCCGCCCTTCCCCTGACTGGCAGGCCTGGGGGCGGGAACGAAACGAAACTAGGCCGCAAAAGCCGGGGACTCGATTTATAAGCGCGGCCGTCGTATAAGCACGGCCAGCGCGGAAGTCCCCGGCGCACCACAAGTCCCAGCCGCGCCACAGTGTAAAAACAGCCAGCAGCGGCCGGCGCGGCAGTTCCTAATACATAAACTCACTCAGCTAAGCTGCAGTGAGTAATAGCACAAGCGCTCCGCGCTGTTGTCCCCGGCGCACTAACACACCCAGCATGCTGGTGTGTGTGTGCGCGATTTGTACGGGGACACAGAGTACCTTAATGTAGCAGGGCCCTGTCCCTGACGATACTCAGCTCCATATCCAGCAGGTTCTCCGGGTCTGTGGATGGAGCACGGTCTCAGTGCCTGGAGACCGATAGGATCCCACTTCACCCAGAGCCCTGAGGGGGATGGGGAAGGAAAGCAGCATGTGGGCTCCAGCCTCTGTACCCGCAATGGATACCTCAACCTTAACAAACACCGCCGACAAGAGTGGGGTGAGAAGGGAGCATGCTGGGGGCCCTATATGGGCCCACTTTTCTTCCATCCGACATAGTCAGCAGCTGCTGCTGACTAAAACAGTGGAGCTATGCGTGGATGTCTGACCTCCTTCGCACAAAGCATGAAAACTGAGGAGCCCGTGATCCCACGGGGGGGTGTATAGGCAGAAGGGGAGGGGCCTTACACTTTTAAGTGTAATACTTTGTGTGGCCTCCGGAGGCAGTAGCTATACACCCAATTGTCTGGGTCTCCCAATAGAGCGACAAAGAAATGTTGCTTTTTAGAACGCAGCGTTTTGGCAGCATGCGAATCGCTGCATTCTAAAACGCAACGTGTGCATGGATTAGGCACAATCTTCATAGATTGTGCTGGGGACGCAGGACGCATGCATTTACACTGCAGTGCAATACGCAGCGTAACTGCACGCAAATACGCAACGTGGGCACAGCCTGTCAGTGCTGCAAGGTTTTCAAAAGGAAACGGATTGTAATGCCGCGCTATTCACCACTCCAGAAATTATGATCGATTAATGTCTTTTTATTTTCATGCACAGGTCAACGCGTTTCAGGAGTACTCTGCTCCCTTCATCAGGACATCAGGCAAAAGAACATCAAATCCTGCGATCAAATCATTAGATTTGATGTTCTTTTTCCTGATGTCCTGATGAAGGGAGCTGAGTACTCCTGAAACGCGTTGACCTGTGCACGATAATAAAAAGACATTAATCGATCATAATTTCTGGAGTGGTGAATAGCGCAGCATTACAACCAGTTTCCTTATGAAAACCTTGCATCACTATCCCGGGGCTGCAGCTTTTCTACCGTTGTCTACATACGAGTATAGGGATTGTGACCGGCACAACCCCTACAGGTGATGCTTTACCTTTATCACCTTCGTTGTTTATTGGATAAGACCTTATTGCGCTTCTCCCGTAGTTCTATTTGTTATAACTATCAGTGCTGAGAGTGCAGCACTGACAGATATAATCCATTGCAGTGGATTATATAAACACAGGAAAAAAAAGCAGGAAAAATTGACATGTTGCTTATTTTTTCTGCAAGGAAAAAAGAAGCAACGTGCACAGCAAGTCATGAGTCTCAGATTTTGCTGGCATGCGTTTTTCCTTGCAGTATTGATTAAAAACTGCATCAAAAAAATGCAACTTGTGCACATGGCCTAAGACCATGCAACAAGAAGAAAAACATACAAAAGATCGGTTGTACTTACTAAATTTACACAAAGTAAATATTTTAGTAACAAACAAAAACCTAGACAAGACAAATTAGAACATTTCAGATTGCACCATTGTTTCCTAGGCCAAAAATTGTCACTGGGATACGACCCATATAACTGGCATGATAACCAATGTAAAATGTGGAAGAGTGGGAATGGATGCCAACGCCTAAAGCGATGTCAAGTAGTATTTAGTAAAGAAGAAAGGTGCAACACACATGTGCAGACAGTAAATAATGCAGTATTAAAAGAATATATATAAAAGAAAATAAGCAAAAAAAGTGCCATGTGCATCGTTATAAGGTAAATTGGCTCATAGAAAAAGTATAATATGGGAAAGAAGACCACAAGTGTATCGCCACAGGGGGTGGCTTCCTCAGGGGTTAATATGTCAGAAAAATACCTATTCACTTTGAATGCAGAGAAAAATTATTTTTTTTAAAAAAAAATTATTAGCTTTATTTGAATATATTAAAAAAGGGTTCTTTGACCAGAACAAACATGATACCAACACCGACACATATAGTTAGCAGTAACACATATAATAAATTACAATAGGTAGTCTCAAACCACTTTGTTGAGAACAAATAGAGAGGTTCAGGATCTCATCATATCTCATCTCAGAGGGTGAGCCGCCGAGGAATGGGGGCATCGTGTAATTAAGGATGTGCTCCATTGATAGGCAGGGATAATTTCCTGATGGGAAAACTAAGGACAGAATACAGCCCCACCCACTTCCTTAAATATTGATGTAAGCTATTGTGGAAGTGCTGCTAGGCATCCACTCAAAACCTCTCTATTTGTTCTCAACAAAGTGGTTTGAGACTACCTATTGTCATTTATTATATGTGTTACTGCTAACTATATGTGTCGGTGTTGGTATCATGTTTGTTCTGGTCAAAGAACCCTTTTTTAATCTATTCAAATAAAGCTAACAATTTTTTTTTTTTTTAAAAAAAAAAATTTTCTCTGCATTCAAAGTGAATAGGTATTTTTCTGACATAATATTGATTTGAGATACCTCCAAAAAACTAGTTTCTGAGACGCAAGGACACAAGATAATGGTAAACAAGCTAAGACTGGATCAAACAAAGCACATCTCCTCATGTGTTTGCGTGTTTCGCCATTGCTTCATCAGGGGGCAGATATAGTATCATTTATGCCATATAACACATAGCACTCGTTTTGCACTTTGCAGTATCTTTTTGCATATAAGCTCTTGCACTTTTTTGTATATCTGTATATATTGCTATTTTTTATTATAAATTCAATTTTCTATGAATTACCATTTAATGCTCTAAGCACTGTTATCTCTACATGTCTCCCTGTCACTGGTGCCATTGCATTATTGTTGGATAGAATCTATGCATTAGGAACGTCCACCGTTCTTAGGGAATTCATCATTATTTTTTATTTTTCTTCTTGCAACACTATAACAACTGCTGCATTTTGGAGCCTTTTTAGGTTTTCATTGTTCCTATAAATCAAAATATATAGATACTATATATTTTGATTGATAGGAACAATGAAATCATAACCGCTCATTTCTTGGTTGCTATATGTAAGATTCTGTGTACACGCACACATATGTTTTAATTGTTTTTATATGTTTCTAAACTATGTATGTGTAGTCTTTCGTTCTAGGATGAATATAATATTACTGACCTTTCTGCGCACATTGTCACAGAACGCCATGTCCGGGTCCAGACTCCCGCTGTGGAAGAGATCGTACAGACCGAGCGCTTTCCGGAGGACGCTGCCTTTCACCAGGTAAACATTGGTGATGTAGGGAACATTCCAGATTCCACTGTAAAACACAGGATCAGTCATTAATTAGATGCTTACCCCACCCCACGGCTGCCATGTACACCAGAAACTAAAAACGTATGCCCAGCAATGGTAAGTACCGTATTTTTATGTTATATATGACGCACCGGATTATAAGACGCAGCCCAAATTTAGAGCTAAAAAAACTTAATAAAAAAAGATGGGGTCCATTTTATAATCCTGTAGTGTCTTACCGAGGAGGTGATACGGTAGCGGGGCTCGAGTACGGGGATGCTGCAGGTGATGCAGAGGGGGCCCATATACTCATGGCAGGCAGCCGGCGCTGTTCTGTGCTGGGACAGTTGGTGCTGCTCTGTGCTGGGGCAGTTGGTGCTGCTCTGTGCTGGGGCAACCAGCGCTGCGGGCTTTGAGGCATGGGCCATTCTGAAGATGTCAGCAGTGCGGGCTTCAAAGAAATGGCAGCTGGAGTCTGCACATGCGCAGCCGAGAGCTTGAGCCGAGCGCTCCATCGGCGCATGCGACGACTCTGGGCGCCATTATTTTAATCCCTTACCGCCGACATCTTCAGAATGGCACGTGCCTCACTGCCCGCCACACAGAGCCGGGCTGCAGAGAGCAGTGCTCGCAGCACAGCATTGCCCCGGCCACCTGTGACACCTCTCCACCTCCCTCGGTAACCTACATTCAGATTTTATGAAGCACCCCTCATTTCTTCCCAAATTTGTGGGAGGAAAAGTGCGTCTTATAATCCAAAAAATACACTAATTTATAATTTGTTCGATTATAGTTTAAATCTTTTTTGCCTATACCCAAAACTCAAGGAGTAAAGTGTCCAAAAATGATACTGGTGAATTTTGCTAAGTGATTGCCCCCCTAATACTTATCTGTGTGCTTCTCGGGCTCTCAACAATTCCCCTAAAATATGTAGCTTTGCTCCGTTACTTACACTCTTTGCCTCTGCACAATGTCTATATAATCCTCCGACCGCGCATAAAACCCATCCGAGCTCAACGCTCCCCAGAAGTTTGACCACAGATCCTGACTGCGGCTGATCATAGGAACGATGATCGACCTGGTGAGAGATGAGAAGACATAAAAACTGGTCCATCTCTTTCCAAACATTCGCCCACACGGTGCGCGTCTGGTCACCAACTTACTTGTTCTGTTCTATGAGAGTCCGGAGCACGCTGGCGTTTTTCAGAACCACCTGGACATCAATGGAGAAGTAATATTCACACTCCGGGTTCTGGCGGCAGATATCCCTAGAGAAAGCAGCTAATTATTATTATTTTTTTAAGGAATGTTTTATTAGAGCAATAAAAGTACAAATGGATATATAAAAACAAGATTATACAGAGTGTACTCATAAGAAAAAAATCACTACCGTATTTTTCGGTTTATAAGACGCAGCAGATTATAAGACGCACCCCAAATTCAGAGAACGAAAAAAAAAAGGGTGAAAAAAAAATTGGGGTCTGTCTTATAATCCGGTGGTGTCTTACCGGAGGGGGCAGCCGCAGTGGTGGAGCGAGGTAACAGGGGGCAGAGGTGGTGGTGGGGCAGGGTGACGCTGCAGGTGGTGGGTGTCCCAGAAACTGTCGGCTGTGCTGGGGCTCAGGCTGGGGCTGGTGAGTGCTTCAAAGAAATGGCGCCCGGAGTCAGCTCTCGGCACAATGGCAAGCCAAGATCTCAACTGCGCAAGCGCCACCTCCAGGCGCCATTTTCCTTAGGTCCGCTGCTGGGAGATCATTGGGCCAGAGGTGGCTCATGCACAGATGAGATCTTGAGCCGAGAACTCCATCTGCGCATGCGCCAACTCTGGGCGCCATTATTTGAAATCCTCACTGCCCGCCCTGCAGAACCAGCCAAAGACACCGCACAGCCACCGCAGCACCAGCCGCTGCATTCCCCCGGCCTCCCATGACCCCTCTCCACCACCCCCTGGTAAGCTACGTTCAGATAAGACGCACCCCTCACTTTCCTTCCAAAGTTTTGGGAGGAAAAGTGCGTCTTATAATATGAAAAATACGGTATACATCATTTGCAACTAGCATTGCAATAAAGTGGTATAATATTTATCACTGGATCTGTGCAAGTGTGGAAACAAAAGCTCGCTTTCACCAAATATGCACTGACAGCAGTATTGTATAGAAAGTATCCAAACGGGGCTGAAAAGAAACCAAGGGAGGCTAGAGGCAGGGACACTGACACTCAAGTGTGACCAGGCATCAATATTTACAATTAAACATTTATGAAACTACGGTGCCAATATAATCACATAGATCAATAACTCAGATTTATAAATGATCATTCAGAAACTTGTAGCAGGAGCATCTATCCCTCGTCCCCGGACCCTCCCTGTGCTGCACGTGTAATCTTATACAGTGCTACGCAGAGGTTTGGGCACCACTGGTCAAAATTACTGTTATTGTGAACAGTTAATCAAGTTGAAAATGAAATGATCTCTAAAAGGCATAAAGATGACACATTTCCTTTATATTTTAGGTAAGAACAAAAAAAAAATATTTCCATCTTTAACATTTTAAAAACTACAAAAATGAAAATGGGCCAATGCAAAAGTTTGAACACCCTTGGAGATTTGTGTGCTCAGATAACTTTGACTCATTTCAGACCTTAATTAGCCTGTTAGGTTTGTGGCTTGTTCATTATCATAGTTAGGCAAGGGCAGGTGATGCAAATTTCACAGCTTTATAAAAACCCAGCTTCCTCTAACCTTGTGCAAATAAAACAGCAGCCAAGGGTTTTTCAAAGCAGCTGCCTAGCACTCTGAAAATCAAAATGGTGAAGGCCCACAAAGCAGAAGAAAATAGCAAAGCGTTTTCAAGTTGCCCTTTCCTCAGTTCGAAGAAGGGAATTTTGTTTACTTACCGTAAATTCCTTTTCTTCTAGCTCTAATTGGGAGACCCAGACAATTGGGTGTATAGGCTATGCCTCCGGAGGCCGCACAAAGTATTACACTCAAAAGTGTTAAGCCCCTCCCCTTCTGCCTATACACCCCCCGTGCTCCCACGGGCTCCTCAGTTTTGGTGCAAAAGCAAGAAGGAGGAAAAAGAATTATAAACTGGTTTAAAGTAACTTCAATCCGAAGGAATATCGGAGAACTGAAACCATTCAACATGAACAACATGTGTACACAAAAAAACAGGGGCGGGTGCTGGGTCTCCCAATTAGAGCTAGAAGAAAAGGAATTTACGGTAAGTAAACAAAATTCCCTTCTTCTTTGTCGCTCTATTGGGAGACCCAGACAATTGGGACGTCCAAAAGCAGTCCCTGGGTGGGTAAAATAATACCTCGCAAGAGAGCCGTAAAACGGCCTCTTCCTACAGGTGGGCAACCGCCGCCTGCAGGACTCTTCTACCTAGGCTGGCATCCGCCGAAGCATAGGTATGCACCTGATAGTGCTTCGTGAAAGTGTGTAGGCTCGACCAGGTAGCCGCCTGACACACCTGCTGAGCCGTAGCCTGGTGCCTCAAAGCCCAGGACGCGCCCACGGCTCTGGTAGAATGGGCCTTCAGCCCTGAGGGAACCGGAAGCCCAGCCGAACGGTAGGCTTCGATAATTGGCTCCTTGATCCACCGAGCCAGGGTTGATTTGGAAGCCTGTGACCCTTTACGCTGGCCAGCGACAAGGACAAAGAGTGCATCCGAGCGGCGCAGGGGCGCCGTACGAGAAATGTAGAGTCTGAGTGCTCTCACCAAATCTAACAAGTGCAAATCCTTTTCACATTGGTGAACTGGATGAGGACAAAAAGAAGGTAAGGAGATATCCTGATTGAGATGAAAGGGGGATACCACCTTAGGGAGAAATTCCGGAACCGGACGCAGAACCACCTTGTCCTGGTGAAACACCAGGAAAGGGGCTTTGCACGACAATGCTGCTAGCTCAGACACTCTCCGAAGAGAGGTGACTGCTACTAGGAAGACCACTTTCTGCGAAAGGCGTGAGAGAGAAATATCCCTCATTGGCTCGAATGGTGGTTTCTGAAGAACCGTCAGCACCCTGTTCAGATCCCAGGGATCTAACGGCCGCTTGTAAGGAGGGACGATGTGACAAACCCCCTGCAGGAACGTGCGTACCTGTGGAAGTCTGGCTAGGCGCTTCTGGAAAAACACAGAGAGCGCTGAGACTTGTCCCTTAAGGGAGCCAAGCGACAAACCCTTTTCCAGTCCAGATTGAAGGAAGGACAGAAAAGTGGGCAAGGCAAAAGGCCAGGGAGAAATACCCTGAGCAGAGCACCATGACAGGAAAATTTTCCACGTCCTGTGGTAGATCTTGGCGGACGTTGGTTTCCTAGCTTGTCTCATAGTGGCAATGACGTCTTGAGATAACCCTGAAGACGCTAGGATCCAGGACTCAATGGCCACACAGTCAGGTTGAGAGCCGCAGAATTCAGATGGAAAAACAGCCCTTGAGATAGCAAGTCTGGTCGGTCTGGTAGTGCCCACGGTTGGCCGACCGTGAGATGCCACAGATCCGGGTACCACGACCGCCTCGGCCAGTCTGGAGCGACGAGGATGACACGGCGGCAGTCGGCCCTGATCTTGCGTAACACTCTGGGCAACAGTGCCAGCGGAGGAAACACATAAGGGAGCTGAAACTGCGACCAATCCTGAACTAAGGCGTCTGCCGCCAGAGCTCTGGGATCTTGAGACCGTGCCATGAACGCCGGTACCTTGTTGTTGTGCCGGGACGCCATGAGGTCGACGTCCGGCACCCCCCAGCGGCAACAGATCTCCTGAAACACGTCCGGGTGAAGGGACCATTCCCCTGCGTCCATGCCCTGGCGACTGAGATAATCTGCTTCCCAGTTTTCCACGCCTGGAATGTGAACTGCGGAGATGGGGAGATGGGGAGAGGCGCCTCAAGGTGTGTGACCGACCTTGAAGGAGAGATTGTACCCCTGTCTGTAGTGACCGCTGCTTGATCAGCGGAAGCTTCACTATCGCTGAGAGGGTATGAAACTCCATGCCAAGGTATGTCAGCGATTGGGCCGGTGTCAGATTTGACTTTGGAAAATTGATGATCCACCCGAAACTCTGGAGAGTCTCCAGGGTAGCGTCGAGGCTGTGTTGGCATGCCTCTAGAGAGGGTGCCTTGATCAACAGATCGTCCAAGTACGGGATCACCGAGTGACCCTGAGAGTGGAGGACCGCTACGACAGTAGCCATAACCTTGGTGAAAACCCGTGGGGCTGTTGCCAGGCCGAACGGCAGTGCCACGAACTGCAGGTGTTCGTTCCCTATGGCGAAGCGCAAGAAGCGCTGGTGCTCTGGAGCAATCGGTACGTGGAGATAAGCATCTTTGATATCGATCGATGCAAGGAAATCTCCCTGGGACATTGAGGCGATGACGGAGCGGAGGGATTCCATCCGGAACCGCCTGGTCTTTACGTGTTTGTTGAGAAGTTTCAGGTCCAGGACAGGTCGGAAAGACCCGTCCTTCTTTGGGACCACAAACAAGTTGGAGTAAAAACCGTGGCCCTGTTGCTGAAGAGGAACAGGGACCACCACCCCTTCTGCCTTCAGAATGCCCAGCGCCTGCAGAAGAGCCTCGGCTCGCTCGGGAGGCGGGGATGACCTGAAGAATCGAGTCGGGGGACGAGAGGTGAACTCTATCTTGTAACCGTGAGACAGAATGTCTCTCACCCAACGGTCTTTTACCCGTGGCAGCCAGGTGTCGCAAAAGCGGGAGAGCCTGCCACCGACCGAAGATGCGGAGTGGGGAGGCCGAAAGTCATGAGGAAGCCGCTTTGGTAGCGGCACCTCCGGTGGTCTGTTTAGGACGTGACTTAGACCGCCATGCATCAGAGTTCCTTTGATCTTTCTGAGGCCTTTTGGACGAGGAGAATTGGGACCTGCCCGCGCCCCGAAAGGACCGAAACCTCGACTGCCCCTTCCTCTGTTGGGGTATGTTCGGTTTGGGCTGGGGTAAGGATGTATCCTTTCCCTTGGATTGTTTGATGATTTCATCCAAACGCTCGCCAAACAATCGTTCGCCAGAAATTGGCAAACTGGTTAAGCGCTTTTTGGAAACAGAATCTGCCTTCCATTCCCGTAGCCACAAGGCCCTGCGGAGTACCACCGAATTGGCGGCTGCAACCGCCGTACGGCTCGCAGAGTCCAGGACAGCATTAATAGCGTAAGACGCAAATGCCGACGTCTGAGTGGTTATGGACGCCACCTGTGGCGCGGACGTGCATGTGGCTGCGTCAATTTGCGCTTGACCTGCTGAGATAGCTTGTAGCGCCCATACGGCTGCGAATGCTGGGGCAAAAGAAGCGCCGATCGCTTCATAGATGGATTTCAACCAGAGCTCCATCTGCCTGTCAGTGGCATCTTTGAGTGAAGCCCCATCTTCCACTGCAAGTATGGATCTAGCTGCCAGTCTGGAGATTGGAGGATCCACTTTGGGACACTGAGCCCAACTTTTGACCACGTCAGGGGGAAAGGGATAACGTGTATCCTTAAGGCGTTTAGAAAAACGCTTATCTGGACAAGCATGGTGATTCTGGACTGCCTCTCTGAAATCAGAGTGGTCCAGAAACATACTCTGTGTACGCTTGGGGAACCTGAAACGGAATTTCTCCTGCTGGGAAGCCGACTCCTCCGCCGGAGGAGCTGAGGGAGAAATATCCAACATACGATTGATGGACGCAATAAGGTCGTTCACTATGGCGTCCCCGTCCGGAGTATCAAGATTGAGAGCGGCCTCAGGATCAGAATCCTGATCAGCTACTTCCGCGTCATCAACCAGCGATTCCCCTCGCTGAGACCCTGAACAATATGATGATGTCGAGGGAAAATCTAAGCGAGCTCGCTTAGTCGGTCTGGGGCTGGGGTCTGTGTCAGAACCCTCAGCTTGGGATCCATGAGATACCCCGGGAGGACATTGTTGGTCCAGCTGAGGTGGGCCAGGGAACAAAGAATCAACAGAGTCCCTGTGCTGAGATACCGGTCTGGACTGCAAGGCTTCCAGTATCTTAGCCATAGTCTCAGAGAGTTTTGCAAACTCCGTCCCTGTCACCTGAACAGTGTTAGCAGGTGGCTCCCCCTGGGCCCCCCCTAGCAGAGGCTCTGGCTGAGTAAGTGCCACAGGGGCCGAACAGTGCATACAATGAGGGTCAGTGGAACCTGCCGGTAGTGGGGTCGTACATGCGGCGCAGGCAACATAATAAGCCTGTGTTTTGGCACCCCTGCCTTTCGTGGGCGCCATGCTATTATCTTCCCTGAGCAACACAATAGGGTATATAGCCAGAAATCAACTGTGCACTATACAGTGTAAAATAAACATATAATGTTACACTACTGCACAATGGGGCTAGCACCACAGGTGCTGCTTACCAGCCGCTTAAAGCGGTTGTGAGGCCACCAGAGTCCCTGCCTGGGTCTCCCAGATTTTGTCCCCCTCTGCAGCGTCCGAGGAGCTGACAGGAATGCGTCCTGAGGAGAGGAGGGAGCCGTGGGCGTGACCCAGAAAGAGCGGGAACTGGTGCCTGCACTGTGCACAGTGAGGGGAGTGGAGTATGCAAAGCATGCTCCAGCCCTCAGTGCTGCTCGTTCTGTGCAGCGTCCCGCCCTTCCCCTGCCTGTCAGGGCTATGGGCGGGAGGAAAGGAAACTAGGCCGCAAAAAAAGCCGGGGACTCTAGTAATAAACGCGGCCGCCGTAAAAGCGCGGCCGGCATGGAAGTCCCCGGCGCACTACAAGTCCCAGCCGCGCCGCAGTGTTTCCATGGCAGCGGCGGTCGGTGCGGCAGTCCCTATACATAAACACACTCAGCAACGCTGAGTGTGTAATGGCACATATTAACCCGGTCAGCGCCGCGGTCCCCGGTGCACTAGCACACCCAGCAATGCTGGAGTGTTGCCGTGCGCGGTCCCTACAGGGATACAGAGTACCTTCAAGATGCAGGGCCATGTCCCTGAACGATACCCGGCTCCTATCCAGCAGGCTCCACAGGAGTTGTGGATGAAGCACGGTCTCAGTGCCTGGAGACCGATAGGATCCCACTTCCACCAGAGCCCTGAGGGGGATGGGGAAGGAAAACAGCATGTGGGCTCCAGCCTCCGTACCCGCAATGGATACCTCAACCTTACAACACCGCCGACAAGAGTGGGGTGAGAAGGGAGCATGCTGGGGGCCCTATATGGGCCCACTTTTCTTCCATCCGACATGGTCAGCAGCTGCTGCTGACCAATCTGTGGAGCTGTGCGTGCGTGTATGACCTCCTTCGCACAAAGCAAAAAACTGAGGAGCCCGTGGGAGCACGGGGGGTGTATAGGCAGAAGGGGAGGGGCTTAACACTTTTGAGTGTAATACTTTGTGCGGCCTCCGGAGGCATAGCCTATACACCCAATTGTCTGGGTCTCCCAATAGAGCGACAAAGAAGAAGGGAATTTTGTTTACTTACCGTAAATTCCTTTTCTTCTAGCTCTAATTGGGAGACCCAGACAATTGGGTGTATAGGCTATGCCTCCGGAGGCCGCACAAAGTACTACACTTAAAAGTGTTAGGCCCCTCCCCTTCTGCCTATACACCCCCCGTGCTCCCACGGGCTCCTCAGTTTTGGTGCAAAAGCAAGAAGGAGGAAAAATAATTATAAACTGGTTTAAAGTAACTTCAATCCGAAGGAAAACTCGGAGAACTGAAACCATTCAACATGAACAACATGTGTACACAAAAAAACAGGGGCGGGTGCTGGGTCTCCCAATTAGAGCTAGAAGAAAAGGAATTTACGGTAAGTAAACAAAATTCCCTTCTTCTTTTTCGCTCTATTGGGAGACCCAGACAATTGGGACGTCCAAAAGCAGTCCCTGGGTGGGTAAAATAATACCTCGTAAGAGAGCCGTAAAACGGCCCTTTCCTACAGGTGGGCAACCGCCGCCTGAAGGACTCGTCTACCTAGGCTGGCATCCGCCGCAGCATAGGTATGCACCTGATAGTGCTTCGTGAAAGTGTGCAGGCTCGACCAGGTAGCCGCCTGACACACCTATTGAGCCGCAGCCTGGTGCCTAAAAGCCCAGGACGCTCCCACGGCTCTGGTAGAATGGGCCTTCAGCCCTGAGGGAACCGGAAGCCCAGCCGAACGGTAAGCTTCGATAATTGGCTCCTTGATCCACCGAGCCAGGGTTGATTTGGAAGCCTGTGACCCTTTACGCTGGCCAGCGACAAGGACAAAGAGTGCATCCGAGCGGCGCAGGGGCGCCATACGAGAAATGTAGAGTCTGAGTGCTCTCACCAGATCTAACAAGTGCAAATCCTTTTCACATTGGTGAACTGGATGAGGATAAAAAGAGGGTAAGGAAATATCCTGATTGAGATGAAAGGGGGATACCACCTTAGGGAGAAATTCCGGAACCGAACGTAGAACCACCTTGTCCTGGTGAAAAACCAGAAAAGGGGCTTTGCACGACAACGCTGCTAGCTCAGACACTCTCCGAAGAGAAGTGACTGCTACTAGAAAAACCACTTTCTGCGAAAGTCGTGAGAGAGAGATATCTCTCATTGGCTCGAATGGTGGTTTCTGAAGAACCATCAGCACCCTGTTTAGATCCCAGGGTTCTAACGGCCGCTTGTAAGGTGGAACGATGTGACAAACTCCCTGCAGGAACGTGCGTACCTGTGGAAGTCTAGCTAGGCGCTTCTGGAAAAACACAGAGAGCGCTGAAACTTGTCCCTTAAGGGAACCGAGCGACAAACCCTTTTCCAGTCCAGATTGAAGGAAGGACAGAAAAGTAGGTAATGCAAATGGCCAGGGAGAAAAACCCTGAGCAGAGCACCACGACAGGAAAATTTTCCACGTCCTGTGATAAATCTTGGCGGACGTTGGTTTCCTAGCCTGTCTCATAGTGGCAATGACTTTTTGAGATAACCCTGAAGACGCTAGGATCCAGGACTCAATGGCCACACAGTCAGGTTGAGGGCCGCAGAATTCAGATGGAAAAACGGCCCTTGAGACAGCAAGTCTGGTCGGTCTGGTAGTGCCCACGGTTGGCCGACCGTGAGATGCCACAGATCCGGGTACCACGACCTCCTCGGCCAGTCTGGAGCGACGAGGATGGCGCGGCGGCAGTCGGCCCTGATCTTGCGTAACACTCTGGGCAACAGTGCCAGCGGAGGAAACACATAAGGGAGCTGAAACTGCGACCAATCCTGAACTAAGGCGTCTGCCGCCAGAGCTCTGGGATCTTGAGACCGTGCCATGAACGTTGGTACCTTGTTGTTGTGCCGGGACGCCATGAGGTCGACGTCCGGTACCCCCCAGCGGCAACAGATCTCCTGAAACACGTCCGGGTGAAGGGACCATTCCCCTGCGTCCATGCCCTGGCGACTGAGATAATCTGCTTCCCAGTTTTCCACGCCTGGGATGTGAACTGCGGATATGGTGGAGGCCGTGGCTTCCACCCACATCAAAATCCGCCGGACTTCCTGGAAGGCTTGTCGACTGCGTGTGCCGCCTTGGTGGTTGATGTATGCCACCGCTGTGGAATTGTCCGACTGAATTCGGATCTGCTTGCCTTCCAGCCACTGCTGGAACGCTTTCAGGGCAAGATACACTGCCCGAATTTCCAGAACATTGATCTGAAGCGAGGACTCTTGCTGGGTCCACGTACCCTGAGCCCTGTGGTGGAGAAAAACCGCTCCCCACCCTGACAGACTCGCGTCCGTCGTGACCACCTCCCAGGATGGGGGTAGGAAGGATTTCCCCTTCGATAATGAAGTGGGAAGAAGCCACCACCGAAGGGAAGCTTTGGTCGCCTGAGAGAGGGAGACGGTCCTGTCGAGGGACGTCGGCTTCCTGTCCCATTTGCGTAGGATGTCCCATTGAAGAGGACGCAGGTGAAACTGCGCGAAAGGGACTGCTTCCATTGCTGCCACCATCTTCCCCAGGAAGTGCATGAGGCGCCTCAAGGGGTGTGACTGGCCTTGAAGGAGAGATTGTACCCCTGTCTGTAGTGACCGCTGCTTGATCAGCGGAAGCTTCACTATCGCTGAGAGGGTATGAAACTCCATGCCAAGGTATGTGAGCGATTGGGCCGGTGTCAGATTTGACTTTGGAAAATTGATGATCCACCCGAAACTCTGGAGAGTCTCCAGGGTAGCGTCGAGGCTGTGTTGGCATGCCTCTTGAGAGGGTGCCTTGATCAACAGATCGTCCAAGTACGGGATCACCGAGTGACCCTGAGAATGGAGGACCGCTACTACAGTAGCCATAACCTTGGTGAAAACCCGTGGGGCTGTTGCCAGGCCGAATGGCAGTGCCACGAACTGCAGGTGTTCGTTTCCTATGGCGAAGCGCAAGAAGCGCTGGTGCTCTGGGGCAATCGGAACGTGGAGATAAGCATCTTTGATATCGATCGATGCAAGGAAATCTCCTTGGGACATTGAGGCGATGACGGAGCGAAGGGATTCCATCCGGAACCGCCTGGTCTTTACGTGTTTGTTGAGAAGTTTCAGGTCTAGGACAGGACGGAAAGACCCGTCCTTCTTTGGGACCACAAACAAGTTGGAGTAAAAACCGTGGCCCTGTTGATGAAGAGGAACAGGGACCACCACTCCTTCTGCCTTCAGAGTGCCAAGCGCCTGCAGAAGAGCCTCGGCTCTCTCGGGAGGCGGAGAAGACCTGAAGAATCGAGTCGGGGGACGAGAGATGAACTCTATCTTGTAACCGTGAGACAGAATGTCTCTCACCCAGCGGTCTTTTATTTGTGGCAGCCAGGCGTCGCAAAAGCGGGAGAGCCTGCCACCGACCGAGGATGCTACTAGAGGAGGTCGAAAGTCATGAGGAAACCGCCTTGTTAGCGGTGCCTCCAATGTTCTTTTTAGGACGTGACTTAGACCGCCATGCATCAGAGTTCCTTTGTTCTTTCTGAGACCTTTTGGACGAGGAGAATTGGGACCTGCCCGCGCCCCGAAAGGACCGAAACCTCGCCTGCCCTCTCCTCAGTTGGGGAATGTTCTGTTTGGGCTGGGGTAAGGATGTATCCTTTCCCTTGGATTGTTTGATGATTTCATCCAGACGCTCGCCAAACAGCCTGTCGCCAGAAATTGGCAAACTGGTTAAGCGCTTTTTGGAAGCAGAATCTGCCTTCCATTCCCGTAGCCACAAGGCCCTGCGGAGTACCACCGAATTGGCGGTCGCCACCGCCGTACGGCTCACAGAGTCCAGGACAGCATTAATAGCGTAAGACGCAATTGCCGAGGTCTGGGTGGTAATGGATGCCACTTGTGGCGCGGCCGTGCAAGTGGCCTTCAATTTGCGCTTGACCTGCTGAGATAGCTTGCAGCGCCCATACGGCTGCGAATGCTGGGGCAAAAGAAGCTCCGATAGCTTCATAGATGGATTTCAACCAGAGCTCCATCTGCCTGTCAGTGGCATCTTTGAGCGAGGCCCCATCTTCCACTGCAAGTATGGATCTAGCCGCCAGTCTGGAGATTGGAGGATCCACTTTGGGACATTGAGTCCAACCTTTAACCACGTCCGGGGGGAAAGGATAACGTGTATCCTTAAGGCGCTTAGAAAAACGCTTATCTGGACAAGCATGGTGATTCTGGATTGCCTCTCTGAAATCAGAGTGGTCTAGAAACATACTCTGTGTCCGCTTGGGAAACCTGAAACGAAATTTCTCCTGCTGAGAAGCTGACTCCTCCGCCGGAGGGGCTGAGGGAGAAATATCCAGCAACTGATGGATGGACGCAATAAGATCGTTCACTATGGCGTCCCCGTCTGGAGTATTAAGATTGAGAGCGCTCTCAGGATCAGAATCCTGATCAGCTGTCTCCGCATCATCAACCAAAGATTCCCCCCGCTGAGACCCTAAACAATATGATGTCGAGGGAAATTCTAAGCGAGCCCGCTTAGTCAATCTGGGGCTGGGGTCTAAGTCAGAACCCTCAGACTGGGATGTAGGAGATACCCCGGGAGGACATTGTTGGTCCAACTGAGGGGGGCCCGGGAACAACGATTCAACAGGGTCCCGTTGCTGAGATACCGGCCTGGACTGCAAGGCTTCTAGTATCTTAGCCATAGTCTCAGAGAGTTTAGCAAACTCAGTCCCCGTCACCTGGACAGTGTCAACAGGTGTCTCCCCCTGGGCCCCTCTTAGCATAGGCTCCGGCTGAAGAAGTGGCACAGGGGTCGAACACTGCACACAATGAGGGTCAGTGGAACCTGCCGGTAGTGGGGTCTTACAAGCGGCGCAGGCAGCATAATAAGCCTGTGTTTTGGCACCCCTGCCTTTTGTGGGCGCCATGCTATAGTTTTCCTTGAGTTACACAAAAGGGTATATAGCCAGAATGCACTGTGCTCATACAGTGTAAAGTATATATGATACACAAATAATGTACCAATACACTACAGCACCATGGGGCTAGCACCAACAGGTGCTGCTTACCAGCCGCCTAAAGCGGTTGTGAGGCCACCAGAGACCGTGTCTGGGTCTCCCAGGACTTGTCCCTCTTCTGCAGCGTCGGTGGAGCTGACAGGAATGGCTGCGGCGTCCTGACGAGAGGAGGGAGCTGTGGGCGTGGCCGAGAAAGAGCGCGAACTGATGCTCACACCGTGCACAGTGAGGGGGGTGGAGTATGTAAATCATACTCCAGCCCTCAGAGCTGCTCGCTCCGTGCAGCGTCCCGCCCTTCCCCCTGCCTGTCAGGGCTGAGGGCGGGAGAAAAGTAAACTAGGCCGCAAGGAAGCCGGGGACTCTAGTAATAAACGCGGCCGCCGTAAAAGCGCGGCCGGCGTGAAAGTCCCCGGCGAACTACAAGTCCCAGCCGCGCCGCAGTGTCCCATGGCAGCGGCGGTTAGTGCGGTAGCCCTTACATATAAACACACTCAGCGACGCTGAATGTGTAATGGCACATATAGACCCGGTCAGCGCCGCGGTCCCCGGTGCACTAGCACACCCAGCAAAGCTGAGGTGATGCCGTGCGCGGTCCCCACAGGGACACAGAGTACCTCCAAGTAGCAGGGCCATGTCCCTGAACGATACTCGGCTCCTATCCATCAGGCTCCACAGGAGTTGTGGATGGAGCACGGTCTCAGTGCCTGGAGACCGGTAAGATCCCACTTCACCCAGAGCCCAGAGGGGAATGGGGAAGGAAAGCAGCATGTGGGCTCCAGCCTCCGTACCCGCAATGGATACCTCAACCTTAACAACACCGCCGACAAGAGTGGGGTGAGAAGGGAGCATGCTGGGGGCCCTATATGGGCCCACTTTTCTTCCATCCGACATAGTCAGCAGCTGCTGCTGACTAATCTGTGGAGCTGTGCTGTGTGTGTCTGACCTCCTTCGCACAAAGCAAAAAACTGAGGAGCCCGTGGGAGCACGGGGGGTGTATAGGCAGAAGGGGAGGGGCCTAACACTTTTAAGTGTAGTACTTTGTGCGGCCTCCGGAGGCATAGCCTATACACCCAATTGTCTGGGTCTCCCAATAGAGCGAAAAAGAAAAGTAATTCAGAAATGGCATTTATAGAAACAGTGGAGGTCAGGATAAGGTCTGGAAAACCAAGCAAAATTTCTGTGAGAGCTGCTCGTAGGATTGCTAGAGAGGCAAATCAGAACCTTCACGTCACTGCAAAAGTCCTTCAGGAAGATTTAGCCGACTCTGGAGTTGTGGTACATTGTTCTACTGTTCAGAGACACCTATAGAAAAATGGCCTTCATGGAAGAGTCATCTGAAGAAAACCTCTCCTGCGTCCTCACCATAAAATTTAGCATCAGAAGTCTGCAAAATAACATCTAAACAAGACTGATGTATTTTGGAAACAAGTCGTGTTAACTGATGAGGTTAAAATAGAACTCCTTGGCCACAATGATCAAACCAAATGTTTGGGAAAAAAAGGAGACAGAATGTCATGACAAGAACATCTCGCCAACCATTAAGCATGCGGGTGGATTAATCATGCTTTGGGTTGTGTTCTATCCAATGGCACTGGGAACATTTCACGGGTAGAGGGAAGAATGGATTCAATTAAAGTTTAACAAATTCTTCAAGCAAACATAACACCGTCTGTAAAAAAGCTGAAGTTGAAAAGAGGATGACTTCTACAAATGGATAAGGATCCGAAACACAATTCAAAATCCACATTAGCCTATGTCAAAAGGTTCAAGCTGAAGGTTTTACAATAGCCTCACAGTCCCCTGATCTGAACATCATTGAAAATCTGTGGCTAGTCCGCAAAAAAGCAGTGCATGCAAGAGGACCCAGGAATCTCACAGAACTGGAAGACTTTTCCAAGGAAGAAAGCATGAAAATCCCTCAAACAAGAATTGAAAGACTCTTGGCTGCTACAAAAACATTTACAAGCTTTGATACTTGCCAAAGGTGGTGCTGCGGGGTACCCAATATTTTGCATTGGCCAACTTTATTTTTTGTTGTGAATTTAAAAATGTAAAAAATATATATTATATATATATATATATATATATATATATTTTTTTTTATTTATTTTTGTCTAAAATGCAGAGGATGTGTGTTATCCTTAACTGTATGGCTTTTACAGATAATTTCATCTTCAACTTGCTTAATTGTTCAGAATATCAGTACACGTGACCAGGGGTGCTCAAACTTCTGCATGCCACTGTACATGGTGCGTTCTCTATTCGCGTCCTATATCCACACAGTCCTTCAGGCTTTTTGGGAATATTTACAAGTCAATAATAACTTTTTCCATAGTAAAACAGTATTTTATACAAGGTACAAGCAGCCATATCTTTAGGCAATTCATCTATAAGGCCAAACAAGCAGACCTTGTAACTCTTGGGTCTCCACAACACCCTAGCAGTAATCCTGATGTCCCCCGCACTCACAAAACATGGGCAACACTGTTCTAGTATCCCTTTTGCTGATCCAGCCTAGCCAGGTTATATAGACACAAGGGAGTGTAATAGATCCTATGGAGAAAGGTACCTAGCAGATTAGACGGGCATGGAGAACGAGGGCTCTCTAGGATAACTGTCACATGGAATTTTCACAAACGTCGCCGACTGTCAGGCTCTGTTCACACTGCAGATTCTGACACTCCGCCTGATTGTTTCTCTGGTGTTTCTGATCAGCACAGGCAGACTCTGGCATTGACCTGCTTTGTGCTCATTTATAGTCAGGCTATCAAGAGATAGCAAAGAAGTGGGGAGGGCACCACCTACAGGGAGTATTAAAATCCTATAATAGTCAATGGGGTCACCTCAGCACACTTAAATGAAGTTTATGACAAGAGAAAAAGAAGTGTGCACACAGGAGGGATACACCAGGTTATGTGAAAAAATACTTTATTACAATAGGACACAGGGTCACACACTTTTAAAACCATTTAAAAAGGCAAAAAGCTACAAATCAAAAAGTGTCCAATCCTCCGCTACCCAAGAGGAAATTGCTATGGAGATGCAACAATATATAGTTCATACAGGCATGGGAAAATATAGGGGATATACCAACATTCCAATATATGATACATTATACAGAGTCATACCCAAAAAAAGAATTGTACATGCAAATAAAGCACAAAAGTTAAATATGCAATTTCAATTGATTATTATACCACTATAATCTTTGTAAGGGGAGAATATCCCCCAGCAGGAATGAAATTCCCCAAGGTATAAAGATAACCTGCAGATATAGCGCAAAGCATATGCCCTAATTACCAGCCATAGCTAGACCCAATAGCAGGGCAGCGGAGGATACAGATCCCCACGCGTATCGTCACCAACTAGGATGACTTCATCAGGGGTGGGTTCCCTGTGCCCAAAAACGGCAGGTTTATATACTTGTAGGTCCTGGATATCAGCCATAATGGCGTTTCAAACAGCGCGCTCCAGAAGCATCCGGCGTCCCGGAAATGTCAACTGCGCATGCGCTAGATCATTTAAAAAGAGAAGTAGTATGTAACGGAGTACCACGCATGCGCGGGACTCCGAAAACATGGCGGCCACCATAAGGAGAGACACATTTTCTTCTGAAGGTAGAAAGTGTACAAGCTAGTATAGCAAAGATAGCAAAAACCTTGCAATAGAAAGATGGCAAGGGTCCCAAAGCGCAGGGATAAGAGGAACATGTTACCTATTACATAGACACATAGAGCTATATAGTTTCCATGTAAGAACACATATATATATATATATATATATATATATATATATATATATATGCACACATAATCCCCAATTGGGACTTATACACAGTATGCATACAACCTGTGTGTATTGACAAAAGGTCCCCACAATTAACACACAAGTATATGTCTACACCCATGCATTAGAGGGACCCTTTTTTTGATTTGTGGCTTTTTGCCTTTTTAAATGGTTTTAAAAGTGTGTTACCCTGTGTCCTATTGTAATAAAGTATTTTTTTCACATAACCTGGTGTATCTCTCCTGTGTGCACACTTCTTTTTCTCTTGTCAGGCTATCAAGAGATAACCTTTGCTAGTCTGCTAGTTAGGCTTCTTTGATCACATGTTGTGAGGAAGCCAATCACTTCTGCTCCTATCATATTTAAGCTGGTCGAAATCTTCTACCTATGCCAGCTATAGGTTATTTTGTGTTGGTCTGTATATTTTGGTGTCTGGAAAATGTTGCTTTTTGCCTGGAGTGGTTGTAGAGTTTACCTGTCTTGTTTCTTCCCTGCTCTTGTTTTCCTCCTTATCTTTCATTGTCTTACACCTCTGTGTGTGCTAGGTGACACAGTTTTGGTTTCCCCTGTCTGACTATTTTTGTGGGTTTAATATCGCTCCGGTCCTGGTTCTCCCTGGTGGAAGGGGGTATCAGATCACGGCTGGTCAGGAGCAGGGCAAGGAAGACGACTCTGGCATTCCCCACCTTTAGGGATATCCCTGAGACTAGGGAGAGTATAGGGTCTCCTATAGCCAGAAGGTCAGCTTAGGAGCACCGGTTCCAAGTTATACCGTAGTCATCGTGACAATACTAATCTATAGTAGGTTTATCATCCCCCCATAGTTGAAATGTTTTTTTTATTTCTTTAATTGGGGCAAGGTTTCTCTTTTAAATAGTTACATAAAGTATTAAATGGTTTAACAAGACCCCCTGACCCGGGTTATATCCTCTAGAAGAATGAGGTCAAGGAAAATGGAGTCATCCAAACTGCGTCCCTCAACTAGTATATACATGAACAATGAGCGATCAGAGAGGACAAAGGCCGGCGAAACTGATGAAGAGTCATAATGATCCTCCTGCACCAGAGAGAAGGAAAACCTCCAAACTTCTCCAAATCTCCACTCCTGATAGAGTCCTGACCTGGATAGACATTAGTATACTCACCTGACCTCCTCGGGTCGGGTGTAGAACAGTATACCATATTTAACACTAGAAGTCCCAGGAATTTCGAGCCCCATAGGGTTCCAATGGTAGAAATGTCAAATGACCCCTCTCTGGGACTTCTAGTATTAACCTCTAAATAACAGGCACTATCGATAGGGGGCTCAGCCCCTTAGGAAAAAACAATGCCTACCACTTTGTGCTCCCTAATCTTGACCATCCCTCACATTTTTATAAGTTTCTTACACGGGGCAGTGAATAAACGTATAGGAACCAGCACCGAATGTATGAAACGAGGTTTTGAAGGTATAAAGTCCAATTAGTCTACATGAGTGATTAGTCAGAACCCCGACCTTCCTACAAGCAGATCATTTCACCTGGAAATTGATAAAGTATCAATAACCCACTAAAATCTATCAGCAATATTGCCGGAGGTGAGACGTTGCGTTTATATGAGTGAAATTGGCTGCCATATTAGTGGTCAATCGCCCTTATCAGCTCAGCCAAAAATTGTTTGCGTTTCCTCATTACTTACATCCCAGCATTACGCGCTTCAGCAAAGTTAGACACTTCCTCCGGTCCAACGTATTTCACATTGCTGTATTCTGAACTGTGCAGCTGCAGGAATTTCTCCACATGCTTCTGGTGATGAGTTTCCTGCGGGCAGAGAACAAGTCAAAGGGTTAAAACAATTAAGACCCCGTAGTAATTCAACCAGTGACAATTGCCCAAACTCAACTCAAATTGTCACCATTTGCCAATTTTAATCCTTCCAGTTATCATTCACCAAGCCCCATACAACCAGCAAATAATGGTCAATACCCAACCAGTTGGTGTTCACCGAGAACAACTGTAATGCCTGCCTGGATCCACACTCACCATTTACCAAGTGTAATAACCACTCACCAAGCTCAACTCAACCAGTTACCATTCACCAAGCCCAACCCAACCAGTTACCATTCACCAAGCTCAACCCAACCAGTTACCATTCACCAAGCTCAACCCAACCAGTTACCATTCACCAAGCTCAACCCAACCAGTTACCATTCACCAAGCTCAACCCAACCAGTTACCATTCACCAAGCTCAACCCAACCAGTTACCATTCACCAAGCTCAACCCAACCAGTTACCATTCACCAAGCTCAACCCAACCAGTTACCATTCACCAAGCTCAACCCAACCAGTTACCATTCACCAAGCTCAACCCAACCAGTTACCATTCACCAAGCTCAACTCAACCAGTTACCAATCACCAAGCTCAACTCAACCAGTTAGCACTCACCAAACTCAACTGTAACACCTGCCTGGATCCACAGACTCAGACGGGCTGTAATGGACAGGCTAGAGGGAAGCCACTCACCAAGCAGGACCCCCAGAACCCTGAAACCCTTTAACCCCTATACAGGGATTTAAAATTACACAGGACCCTGGAGATCACTACCTGTGGAAGGCTGCAGTCCGATGAGAGTAGTTGTCAGGCAGGGTCAAACCAGGAATAGCAGAACAGGGACAGAATCGGCAGGCAAGGACGTAATCAAAAAAACGTAGCAGAGGTCAAATCCGGATCGGGCAGCAAGGTACAAAAACAGCAGGCAGAAGGGTAGTCAGAAAACAAGCAGAAGTCAGCACACAGGAATCACAAAACAGAATAGGGCGGATCAGGAGCCAGGAAATCAGAACTATCTCTGGCAGTGGTCAGCAGACAGGAGGAGAATTAAGAAGGGTGTGGTGTCTTTCCATTGCTTGTAGCTGAATGATGGTAACTGCAGCTGGAAGACACACGCCACCTATAGTCAGGCAGCGGTATTGCAGCTCCCAAGGAAACCAAACCCAGTGGATGAGCGGAGCCTGCGCCCACCGCAGCCGCTGGCATCGGCTCTCTCCTATCACCAGCACTATCCAAGGCAGGAACACTGCGTCGCCTGGCGATCGGAGTAGAAGTCGCTGGAGCGGACTCTGGTGGTGACGTAACATCAACCCAACCAGTTAGCACTCACCAAGCTCAACCCAACCAGTTACCATTCACCAAGCTCAACCCAACCAGTTAGCACTCACCAAGCTCAACCCAACCAGTTACTATTCACCAAGCTCAACCCAACCAGTTACCATTCACCAAGCTCAACCCAACCAGTTAGCACTCACCAAGCTCAACCAAACCAGTTACTATTCACCAAGCTCAACCCAACCAGTTACTATTCACCAAGCTCAACCCAACCAGTTACCATTCACCAAGCTCAACCCAACCAGTTAGCACTCACCAAGCTCAACCCAACCAGTTAGCACTCACCATGCTCAATCCAACCAGTTACTATTCACCAAGCTCAACCCAACCAGTTACCATTCACCAAGCTCAACCCAACCAGTTACCATTCACCAAGCTCAACCCAACCAGTTACCATTCACCAAGCACAACCCAACCAGTTACCATTCACCAAGCACAACCCAACCAGTTACCATTCACCAAGCTCAACCCAACCAGTTACCATTCACCAAGCACAACCCAACCAGTTACCATTCACCAAGCACAACCCAACCAGTTACCATTCACCAAGCTCAACCCAACCAGTTACCATTCACCAAGCACAACCCAACTAGTTACCATTCACCAAGCACAACCCAACCAGTTACCATTCACCAAGCTCAACCCAACCAGTTACCATTCACCAAGCACAACCCAACCAGTTACCATTCACCAAGCTCAACCCAACCAGTTAGCACTCACCAAGCTCAACCCAACCAGATAGCACTCACCAAGCTCAACCAAACCAGTTACCATTCACCAAGCTCAACCCAACCAGTTACCATTCACCAAGCTCAACCCAACCAGTTACCATTCACCAAGCACAACCCAACCAGTTACCATTCACCAAGCTCAACCCAACCAGTTACCATTCACCAAGCTCAACCCAACCAGTTACCATTCACCAAGCTCAACCCAACCAGTTACCATTCACCAAGCACAACCCAACCAGTTACCATTCACCAAGCACAACCCAACCAGTTACCATTCACCAAGCTCAACCCAACCAGTTAGCACTCATCAAGCTCAACCCAACCAGTTACCATTCACCAAGCTCAACCCAACCAGTTACCATTCACCAAGCACAACCCAACCAGTTACCATTCACCAAGCTCAACCCAACCAGTTAGCATTCACCAAGCTCAACCCAACCAGTTAGCACTCACCAAGCTCAATCCAACCAGTTACCATAAATCATGTTAAATCCAATTAGTTACTACTCAATCCTACCAGCTGTTATTCACCGCCACCATGACCAACCCAGCCATCATAGACCAAACTCTACCTAACCAGCTACTAATATCCAACCAACCACCGGGTCACACTGGCCTGTAGCCCCACACTGCAGTCTATCCGTACGACAGCTCCGGCTTACATGGTTGGCAATGTAAATCTGGATCCTTTTCTTTGGATATTGCAGGTTATTCAGTCGTATGAAAAACTCAGAAACAAATGGAGTCGGCTGCTCGATGAAGACGCCGATCAAGACCAATGGGAAGGAGTCCTCAGTCTAAAAGCAGAGGAGAAAAAGATTGTTGGTCATAAAAGACAAAAAAAATGTTGGAAAATTGCGCCACGGAGAGGAGGAAGCGGAGAAATCCAGGGGCGGAATCCTGCATATACTCAGCTACTTTACTAATAGGCCTTTGTTGGACCGGTCAAAACTACCCCATGAAATGATGTATAGATACAGGGCTACGGTGAAATAATAGAACACATCTGCAAACATCCAGTATAGCTGCTCTAGATTAATGGAGGGTCTTTACTTTACCTTTAATCCATCCAGGCTCCTCAAGCCTTCGTCACAGATGACACAGCCGGTCTCAAAGGTCCAAACGCGAGGAACATAATTCCCCAGGTAGTTCATAAGAAGCTAAAATACAGACATAAGATATCACAGTCTAGAATAAGAGGAAAGAGATCATCCTATACATTAATATAGTGCGTGACATATCAGCTGCCCTCCAGCACTGCAAACAATCAGCCAAGCTGGGGGAGGGGGGGGGGGGGGTGTTCATAAACTTGCTGACTGTTTCCTGCAGCAAAAAGCAAAATTATGCAACTCTGGAGTAGAATATAGATTGTAACTCAGGATCAGTAATGTAATGTATGTACACAGTGACTGCACCAGCAGAATAGTGAGTGCAGCTCTGGAGTATAATACAGGAGGTAACTCAGGATCAGTAATGTATGTACACAGTGACTGCACCAGCAGAATAGTGAGTGCAGCTCTGGAGTATAATACAGGAGGTAACTCAGGATCAGTAATGTAATGTATGTACACAGTGACTGCACCAGCAGAATAGTGAGTGCAGCTCTGGAGTATAATACAGTAGGTAACTCCAGATCAGTAATGTAATGTATGTACACAGTGACTGCACCAGCAGAATAGTGAGTGCAGCTCTGGAGTATAATACAGTAGGTAACTCCAGATCAGTAATGTAATGTATGTACACAGTGACTGCACCAGCAGAATAGTGAGTGCAGCTCTGGAGTATAATACAGTAGGTAACTCCAGATCAGTAATGTAATGTATGTACACAGTGACTGCACCAGCAGAATAGTGAGTGCAGCTCTGGAGTATAATACAGTAGGTAACTCCAGATCAGTAATGTAATGTATGTACACAGTGACTGCACCAGCAGAATAGTGAGTGCAGCTCTGGAGTATAATACAGAAGGTAACTCAGGATCAGTAATGTAATGTATGTACACAGTGACTGCACCAGCAGAATAGTGAGTGCAGCTCTGGAGTATAATACAGTAGGTAACTCCAGATCAGTAATGTAATGTATGTACACAGTGACTGCACCAGCAGAATAGTGAGTGCAGCTCTGGAGTATAATACAGTAGGTAACTCCAGATCAGTAATGTATGTACACAGTGACTGCACCAGCAGAATAGTGAGTGCAGCTCTGGAGTATAATATAGATTGTAACTCAGGATCAGTAATGTAATGTATGTACACAGTGACTGCACCAGCAGAATAGTGAGTGCAGCTCTGGAGTATAATACAGGAGGTAACTCAGGATCAGTAATGTAATGTATGTACATAGTGACTGAACCAGCAGAATAGTGAATGCAGCTCTGGAGTATAATACAGGATCAGTAATGTAATGTATTTATTGTTCACACAAACTGAAAAACTGAACCAGCAGAATAGTGAGTGAGGTTCTGGAGTAGAATACCCTTGTAGACATTTGTGCTGCTGTTTATGCCTTTGTGCAGCTGAAGTGATCAATATTAACCCTTACCTTGGATGGTCCATTTCCATTTATTAGGACAGGCAGAGTGTCATACACCAGATTTCGAGCTCGCACTCTTCCATTCTCAAACTTTAAAACAACATTCCCTGGAAAGGAAGAAAAAAAACAACCTGTTAAAATCCTAATGCAATAATGTAATTTTTATTTCAGTACAATTTTATATTGGCGTTCCCATCCTGTCTCCGAGGTTTAGGTCTCCCATGCTTTACACTGCAGCTCTGCCCATACAGATACTAATTGAGTGACTGTTAGTAAAATATTACACAAATCAACATACAAAAATGTAAAATAGAACAAACAAATAAAAACAAACAATGAAGGAATTGCTGGGATTTAATACATTCACCCTCTTGAAAGAATTACGAAAATTTAGATCTTTTACATCTGAAGAGGCTGATGTACTTACTATAGAAATCTAATATATAAAGGTGTGTGTGTGTGTGTGTGTGTGTGTGTGTGTGTGTGTGTGTGTGTGTGTGTGTGTGTGTGTGTCCGCTAAAGGAATCTGCACCGTTGCATTTACAAGCACGAAATTTTGCACAGACGCCTTATGTGATCCAGGGAACGTCATAGACTATGTTTTGACAGGAAAATTTAACCCCGCGCTTTACAGTTACTCTCCAAAATCCTGCCTCCATTAAACTGAATGGAGGTGGGCGCTACAGGCTATTAATAACTGTCAGTGGTTGCTATAAGAACAAAACTGAAAACAGGAAATAAACTGTTAGTATAAGAAGCTTATGTGTGAGGTAATAAAATGTCGGTGGAGAGACGGATAGAGACAGACAGAAAAAAACAGACAGAGACACAGACGAGGAAAGAGACAGAAAAAAAGAGAGACAGAGACAGAAAAAAAGAGAGACAAAAAAAGAGAGACAGAAAAAAAGAGAGACAGAGACAGACGTGGAAAGAGACAGACACACACAGCCCGGGCAACGAGACAGCCCGGGCAACGAGACAGCCCGGGCAACGAGACAGCCCGGGCAACGAGACGGACAGACACACACAGAGACAGAGAAAGACAGACACACACAGAGATGGAGACAGACTGATACAAATACAGACAGAGAGTTAGAGGCAGACAGACAAAGAAAGACACAGACAGCAACACACAGACAGAGACTGGGAGAGAGACAGCGAGACAGTTACTATCCCGGGCAATGCCGGGTACTACATACAGCTAGTCCATAATATATTAAAACATTTTTTTGCCAGATATTAAAGATAAATCCAACTCCAGTTCATCAGTTTAATAAAAGGAATTTACAGTAATTTCGACATGAATTTTCAATGATATCTGACAACTGTCCACTACAGGTTATGTTTATATAAGATGTTTACATTTATATAACAAAACAAAAAAAAAAACAAAAACATTTACCCTCAGAACCTTGAAGACTTTGGAAGATTCGACATCTGTGATCTAAGGTGATGTTAATCTTCTCCTAAATAGAGGAAACAAAAGAAATAAGTTTTGCAGCCGTCAGATGTTGTTTTACACATTTAATCATGCGATGTGAGCAGCAAAGTGACTACATGATCTGCTGAACTGCAACTTACACTAAACTGAACCAACTGCCCGGAAATCAACACAAAGGTCAGAAGGATTGAGAAGATCTTACACTAAAAGATCACAATGGGCTGCAGAATATTAACACCGTCACTCACAAAGAACATATTATACATAGGGGTCAGTATTATAGCAGTTATATTCTTGTACATAGGGGCAGTATTATAGTAGTTATATTCTTGTACATAGGAGCAGTATTATAGTAGATATATTCTTGTACATAGGGAGCAGTATTATAGCAGTTATATTCTTGTACATAGGGGCAGTATTATAGTAGATATATTCTTGTACATAGGGAGCAGTATTATAGCAGTTATATTCTTGTACATAGGGGCAGTATTATAGTAGTTATATTCTTGTACATAGGAGGCAGTATTATAGTAGTTATATTCTTGTACATAGGGGACAGTATTATAGTAGTTATATTCTTGTACATAGGGGACAGTATTATAGCAGTTATATTCTTGTACATAGGGAGCAGTATTATAGTAGTTATATTCTTGTACATAGGGGCAGTATTATAGTAGTTATATTCTTGTACATAGGGGACAGTATTATAGTAGTTATATTCTTGTACATAGGAGCAGTATTATAGTAGATATATTCTTGTACATAGGGAGCAGTATTATAGTAGTTATATTCTTGTCACTTACTCTTTTCACTGGGTCTAGATAGATCTTGGTGTAGAACAGTTGGTCGCTGACATCGTCCGCCCCGTCCCACTCCGCCACCAGTTTATGCAGATATGGAGCGTAACCTATGAAGGCTGAAGGCAGGAGAGAAGATTTATTGTTAAAGACAGAAGGGAATAATCAGAACAGATGCCATTTAACTTCCCCTGAAAAGGAATTGAAATCAATGGCGATTGTTTCTCGGGATTCAAGTAGAGACCCTCAGACCTGCAGCGGGGTTCGGGCCCCCTACAGAGGACAATGGGCTTGTTAGTTCCTGGGACTGTTGGGGGTCCCAGCTCGAGTGTAATTATGACAATTAATGAGCGTCTACCTGCGGAGCCGAGGAAGCGCTTGCCCTCTTGCACATATGGATACTTGGGCTCCAGACGCCGCTCAGGATAAGCGACGGCTTCTGCTGAGAAAACGACTTTACTTTTACTCTGCTTGAATTTCTTGAGGAGCTCGGCCGGACCGGAGGCCATGACCGTATCATAGCTGTGACATGATAAAAGTAACGGAAAGTGAGAAGCCGCGCCAGCACCGAGGCACCACACACCTCGTACCTCCGGTTATACACTGACATGATGCTGGAGGTCGGGCCTTTATTCATACCTTTCTGTGAAGAGGATGACGAGGTCTTCATTATCGGCATGCTGCTCCAAAGCTGCTTTCAGGAGTCGCACTTTCTGGCCGTCCCCGTGCCATTCTTCTCCATGACCCAAAACCTGCCGTCAAATAACAGAGGATTACAGACGCCTAAACCTAGACCCGGCGCATCCCGGGAAAGAAATATACAGGCAAACACCAAGGAGGCCGACGATCACCGCGGATAGGTGCCGGGGGGCCATAAAACCCCGTAAAGAAGAGAAGGGGATTATTTTATGTTTTTTAAGGCAAAATCGGAACATTAGAAAGTTTACAAAACACTTCAGACGTGCGAGTGACAGAATGAATGTGGCCGCTTGTTGCACTGAATTTCATGCTGGAGATTAATTTACCATATTTTCGGATTATAAAACGCACTTCTCCTCCCAAAAATTTGGGAGGAAAATGAGGGGTGCATCTTATAATCTGAATGTTGCTTACCGGGAGGAGGAGAATGGGCGCTGTGCTGGCTGCGGCGGGGGCTGTGCGGAGCAGGGCGGTGCAGTGGGCGAGATGCTCTGTCCGTGGTGCAGGCTTCAAATAATGGCACCTGGAGGTGGTGCATGCGCAGATGGAGCTCTCGGCTCAAGATCTCATCTGCGCACACGCCGCCTCCAGCCCACTGATCTCCCAGCAACGGACTTAAGGAGAATGGCGCTTGGAGGTCTTTCCAAACATTTAAAGCAAAAAGAGATTTTGCATGGTTTTTGGGCGGTGAGGATAAATATTTGCAAAAACATATATACACATTATATATATACACATACATACACACATACATATACACACACACACACATATACACATATATACACGCACACATACATATACACATACATACACGCACACACATACATATACACATACATACACGCACACACATACATATACACATACATACACGCACACACATACATATACGCACACACATACATATACACACACACATACATATACACATACATATACATATATATATATACACACACACAAACACACATACATACATACATACATATATATATATGTGTATATATATCTTAGTAGTGTAAGTGCGTTAATATACTCACCAGTCAGCATATTCCTAGTCCTTTTTTGGGTTAAGAGGCTTCTATTCTGACTTACTGCATCACATTTGGGTTTATGGGACCCTGAAGTTGCAATGTAAGTCTATGGGATGTCAGAATGAGGCTCCCATAGACTTACATTATAAAAGAGGCTTCCATCTCACACATAGAGCACAGTATGAGCTGGCATGTCAGAATAGAAGTCACACAAGTTAGGAGTGGGCTGGAATCCGGGGCAGGAGGCGATTGGTGAGAATAACGCACCTACACTATAATACATATAAACAGAACAACAATATAGGAGGAGGGCTTCTTTAAACACTTTGAGCCCCTTTAATGTCCTGAATGAGTTCATCCACAGGACACAGACCACTATATTCTCTCTTTGGCCTTCATTTGTTATTACTTTGGGCTATGGATTTTTCCTGTTTGTTTCGTCACTCCTCAAGTATTTCCTCCGTCAGTCTTGGAATTTCTCCTGAAGATGCCCCGAGGGTCAGACACTGGTTGATCACGCACCTTCACTTTGTAGTTGAAGCACTGAGCTGATCTGTGAAATCTTCTGAAGCCGTCTGTCTCCTCGGTGGCCACAGTGAAGACCAAGAGATTGTCTGGAAGACGGAGAAGGGGAAATGAGGGAAAGTCGTCATCATCCGTGCAACAAAGTCACCAAAACAAAGCAATGTATTTTTGCTAAAATCGCTGCAATTCCTGGGATTGATGGAAACATGCATTTGTTGTTATTTTCTTAGAGGAACATTGTGGTGACTCCCAGCTATCACCCAAAGTACAGGACAGGTGACATCTGCGACTGGACTCCCACCAATCCCTAAAGCGAGGGTCTGTAGTTCCCCATGTGAATGGAGTGATTTTTTTGCGTTAATTCATTATTGTCTCCGGTAGTCACATAGACACTGAATGAAGCGTTGGTGCACGAGAAGCCATTACTACATTCATACAGGAGCCCCCATTCTCGGGATCAGTGGGGGTCCCAGCGGTGATACATAATCAGGAGGTTATCCCCTGCCCTGTGGATAAGTAATACATTGCTACAATATAACACTTGTTGCTTGAACTTTTTTGCAACATGTGGGAACCAATGATCCATAAACCTCCAGCCTAAAGTGAAGACATAAATGGCATATCATATGAGTGATGAAGATGATGATATGTGGGGGTCTGAGGGCCGGGACCCCCAACTATCAAGAATGCGGATGCTGATTCTCTATCTATTGCCAGAAAAGATGTGGCCATGTAAGTGCATTCTCTCTACAAATTGGAAATGCAGAGTCGTCCCCGTCCAGCGTCAGTAACCGAAAGTCATCACGAGGCCGATAGGTTAGGCTACTTTCACACCTCCGGTTTGAGCACTGTGGCTCAATCCGGCTGTGAAACCTATGCAACGGACGCGGCGAAAACACCGCATCCTTTGCATAAGTTTTTACATGCGGCCCATCCATTTTTTTCCGGCTGCGGCATGCTACTGAGCATGCGCAGTGGAAGAAACCGCATGTGGCAGCCGGATGTGTTTTTTGCCGCATCGCGCCGCATCCGGCGTCCATAGGCATGCATTGAAAAATGTGCCGTAGCGGCCGGATGCGGCGCGATGCGTTTTTTTTGCCGGAGCAGAAAACGTGCCAGGGAACGTTCCATCCAACCACCGCATCGGCTAAATCTGCCGCATGCGGCAAAAACCGGATGGAACACAAGCCGATGCGGCACAATGCAAGTCAATGCTGGAAAAAACGAAACCGGCGGCAAAAAAAACCTTTCATTTTTTCAGCAGAGCGCCGGATTGTGCCGCACTGCTACAGCCGGATGTGTGAAAGTAGCCTTAGTGACACAAAACCATAAAGGGTCAAGAACAAAGTACCTCTGTCCTCCATCTTTGGTGGGGACAAGATTAGCGGGAATCATTTTTTCCCCTTAGGATTTGTGATGCTTTGAATGCACTATAAAACATACCGACGTTCTACACATAAATATTCCTTTTTCCATAAGTTCTTGGGGGGATTGGGGGGGGGTGTCTACTATAGGGCATGGAAGGTATTTCTGGCCGGCCGCGCTCTTTAGCTGTGCGCTGAGTCCGCACTTTGCTGTGTTACCGGTGCCGGCGCCTCCTGCACTGACGGGGAATGAATGGGTCCATTCTATTCATCACATTCTACACCCTGGCTACAAAATCGTCCTCCAAAAATCTATGCATCTCATACAATGCCTCAACTTATGGAAGGATTTAGTTGTCCCCGTCCTCTGAACGGCGCCTTGTAAAGCTACGTGCACACAATTTTATTTATTTTTTTTTTAAATCAAGGCAGTCAGAAATGTCAAGCTTTACAGGGGAAAATGCTCTTATTTCAGGGAGTTTTTAGTTGCTTGACGCTGTTTTGAAGTATTTCTGAAATGCTTATTCCTTAAGTGTTTTTTTGTAGCCTCTTGATTAAACATCGCTTAGTTTGCTGCAGATTCCATCAATATCCACTTCAATTCATTGACCTGCACTTTTTTTTTCCATCAGAACACTTTTTAAAGGGAATTCGCCACCCCCCTTTGACCGTTTTAAGTTCTTACTATGGGCATACAGGTAACATAATGGCGAAAGTAGTCTTACCTGTATGCCTCAATGCCTCATAGTAGATGCCTTGTTCCTACTGGGCTACTGGTCATTGTGCTTTGGCTACTGCCTGCAAAATCGCCCAGGTATGTGTGTGTATATGTCTATCTGCCCGCCCGCCTGCAGGCAGGAAGTCGGGAGGACAACTTAGAACAGCGCACCGATAACGGAAGTGGAGCTGACTCACCAGCGCATGCGCAGTAGATTCAATGGGGGGGTGAATGACCGCAGGATGAAGAACACTCTACTGTGAATGAGCGGGATTTGCCAGCCGTGACTGTGATTCTGAGATTTCTTACAGGGAGGCAACCGCCCAGGAGCCAAAGCACGACGCCCAGGAGCCAAAGCACGACGCCCAGGAGCCAAAGCACGACGCCCAGGAGCCAAAGCACGACGCCCAGGAGCCAAAGCACGACGCCCAGGAGCCAAAGCACGACGCCCAGGAGCCAAAGCACGACGCCCAGGAGCCAAAGCACGACGCCCAGGAGCCAAAGCACGACGCCCAGGAGCCAAAGCACGACGCCCAGTAACCAAAGCACGACGCCCAGGAGCCAAAGCACGACGCCCAGGAGCCAAAGCACGACGCCCAGGAGCCAAAGCACGACACCCAGGAGCCAAAGCACGACGCCCAGGAGCCAAAGCACGATGCCCAGGAGCCAAAGCACGACGCCCAGTAACCAAAGCACGACACCCAGTAACCAAAGCACGACACCCAGGAGCCAAAGCACGACGCCCAGGAGCCAAAGCACGACGCCCAGTAACCAAAGCACGACGCCCAGGAGCCAAAGCACGACGCCCAGGAGCCAAAGCACGACGCCCAGGAGCCAAAGCACGACGCCCAGTAACCAAAGCACGACGCCCAGTAACCAAAGCACGACGCCCAGGAGCCAAAGCACGACGCCCAGGAGCCAAAGCACGACGCCCAGGAGCCAAAGCACGACGCCCAGGAGCCAAAGCACGACGCCCAGGAGCCAAAGCACGACGCCCAGGAGCCAAAGCACGACGCCCAGTAGCCAAAGCACGACGCCCAGTAGCCCGGTAGGAACAAGACCTCTACTATGAGGCATACAGGTAAGGCTACTTTCAACATCCCGTTACCTGTATGCCCATATTAATAGCTTAAAATGGTCAAAGGGGGTGACAGATTCCCTTTAAAAAGTGTTCTGATGGAAAAAATAAAATAAAAAAAACAACTCAACAGACTTAACATATGAGCAATAAGAAGCAAGTCTGTTTACAATATAAATAAATAGGAATAGTCTTTTACATCTTCTGGTGTTTTTATCTTACAAAAGCAGACCTGCTCCAAAAACTTAGTGTGCACATACCCCAAGTCCCTCAGGTGAACCGGTAACTATGGCAACTCCATATGGGAAAAGTATTTCACGGCGCCCATATACAGAGAGATGGTAATGGAGCCAAGCAATGTATAATAACCAGAGGATTAATGTCCACACATGCCCAGAAGCTATAATGAAGTGGCTTTACATGCTGCGATATCCGGCCCAATATCGCTAGCATGACACCCGCCCCCATCGTTTGTGCGCGACGGGCATATCGCTGCCTGTCGCGCACAAAATCGCGCACCCCCGCCACACATCCTTACCTGTCCTTCGACGTCGCTGTGACCGGCGAACCGCCTCCTTTCTAAGGGGGCGGTCCGTTTGGCGTCACAGTGACATCACTAAGCGGCCGCCCAATGTAAGCGGAGGGGCGAAGATGAGCGGGACGTAACATCCCGCCCATCTCCCTCCTTCCGCATTGTGGCCGGAGGCAGGTAAGGAGATGTTCCTCGCTCCTGCGGCGTCACACGTAACGATGTGTGCTGCCGCAGGGACGAGGATCAACTTCGCCCGAGCGACAGCAGCGATAATTGGGAGTGGACCCCCATGTCAACGAGGAGCGATTTTGGACGTTTTTGCAACGATCCAAAATCGCTCCTATGAGTCACACGCTACGACATCGCTACAGCGGCCGGATGTGCGTCACAAAATCCGTGACCCCAACGAGATCGCTGTAGCGAAATCGTAGCGTATAAAGCCCACTTAAAGCAACCCTCTTAGCCTCAGTAGAGTGAAAGGAGTCCAATATAAATTTAGATCCTGTTCACGACATATTCCATGACCTTCTAACTAGTGATGAGCGGGCACTACCATGCTCGGGTGCTCAGTACTGGTAACTAGTGATGAGCGGGCACTACCATGCTCGGGTGCTCAGTACTGGTAACTAGTGATGAGCGGGCACTACCATGCTCGGGTGCTCAGTACTTGTAACTAGTGATGAGCGGGCACTACCATGCTCGGGTGCTCGGTACTCGTCGTAACTACTGATGAGCGGGCACTACCATGCTCAGGTGCTCAGTACTGGTAACTAGTGATGAGCGGGCACTACCATGCTCGGGGGCTCAGTACTCGTATCTAGTGATGAGCGGGCACTACCATGCTCGGGTGCTCAGTACTAGTAACTAGTGATGAGCGGGCACTACCATGCTCGGGTGCTCAGTACTAGTAACTAGTGATGAGCGGGCACTACCATGCTCGGGAGCTCTGTACTGGTAACTAGTGATGAGCGTGCACTACCATGCTCGGGTGCTCAGTACTCGTATCTAGTGATGAGCGGGCACTACCATGCTCGGGTGCTCAGTACTAGTAACTAGTGATGAGCGGGCACTACCATGCTCGGGTGCTCAGTACTAGTAACTAGTGATTAGCGGGCACTACCATGCTCGGGTGCTCAGTACTAGTAACTAGTGATGAGTGGGCACTACCATGCTCGGGTGCTCTGTACTGGTAACTAGTGATGAGTGGGCACTACCATGCTCGGGTGCTCAGTACTGGTAACTAGTGATGAGCGAGCACTACCATGCTCGGGTGCTCAGTACTGGTAACTAGTGATGAGCGGGCCACTACCATGCTCGGGTGCTCAGTACTCGTAACTAGTGATGAGCGGGCACTACCATGCTCAGGTGCTCAGTACTCGGAACTAGTGATGAGCGGGCACTACCATGCTCGGGTGCTCAGTACTGGTAACTAGTGATGAGCGGGCACTACCATGCTTGGGTGCTCAGTTCTGGTAACTAGTGATGAGCGGGCACTACCATGCTCGGGTGCTCAGTACTGGTAACTAGTGATGAGCGGACACTACCATGCTCGGGTGCTCAGTACTGGTAACTAGTGATGAGCAGGCACTACCATGCTCAGGTGCTCAGTACTGGTAACTAGTGATGAGCGGGCACTACCATGCTCGGGTGCTCAGTACTCGTAACTAGTGATGAGCGGGCACTACCATGCTCGGGTGCTCAGTACTGGTAACTAGTGATGAGCGGGCACTACCATGCTCGGGTGCTCAGTACTGGTAACTAGTGATGAGCGGGCACTACCATGCTCGGGTGCTCAGTACTGGTAACTAGTGATGAGCGGGCACTACCATGCTCGGGTGCTCAGTACTGGTAACTAGTGATGAGTGGGCACTACCATGCTCGGGTGCTCAGTACTCGGAACTAGTGATGAGCGGGCACTACCATGCTCGGGTGCTCAGTACTGGTAACTAGTGATGAGCGGGCACTACCATGCTCGGGTGCTCAGTACTGGTAACTAGTGATGAGCGGACACTACCATGCTCGGGTGCTCAGTACTGGTAACTAGTGATGAGCAGGCACTACCATGCTCAGGTGCTCAGTACTGGTAACTAGTGATGAGCGGGCACTACCATGCTCGGGTGCTCAGTACTCGTAACTAGTGATGAGCGGGCACTACCATGCTCGGGTGCTCAGTACTGGTAACTAGTGATGAGCGGGCACTACCATGCTCGGGTGCTCAGTACTGGTAACTAGTGATGAGCGGGCACTACCATGCTCGGGTGCTCAGTACTGGTAACTAGTGATGAGTGGGCACTACCATGCTCGGGTGCTCAGTACTCGGAACTAGTGATGAGCGTTCACTACCATGCTCGGGGGCTCAGTACTGGTAACTAGTGATGAGCGGGCACTACCATGCTCGGGTGCTCAGTACTGGTAACTAGTGATGAGCGGGCACTACCATGCTCAGGTGCTCAGTACTGGTAACTAGTGATGAGCGGGCACTACCATGTTCGGGTGCTCAGTACTGGTAACTAGTGATGAGCGGGCACTACCATGTTCGGGTGCTCTGTACTGGTAACTAGTGATGAGCGGGCACTACCATGCTCGGGTGCTCAGTACTCGTAACTAGTGATGAGCGGGCACTACCATGCTCGGGTGCTCAGTACTGGTAACTAGTGATGAGCGGGCACTACCATGCTCAGGTGCTCAGTACTGGTAACTAGTGATGAGCGGGCACTACCATGCTCGGGTGCTCAGTACTGGTAACTAGTGATGAGCGGGCACTACCATGCTCAGGTGCTCAGTACTCGTAACTAGTGATGAGCGGGCACTACCATGCTCAGGTGCTCAGTACTCGTAACTAGTGATGAGTGAGCACTACGATGCTCGGGTGCTCAGTACTGGTTAAGAACAGTTGGATGCTTGGATAGGCTCGACTCGAGTACCCGAGTATACTTGGAATTTAATTATAACTCAAACACTGATTTTACAGAAAAATCCTTGAGTTCTCCATTGCCTTCTGTTGCGTCCATCTGAGCAGCCAACTGCTTGTTACAAGCACCGAGCATTGTAGTGCCCGCTCATCACTAGTTACGAATACTGAGTACCCGAGCATGGTAGTGCCCGCTCATCACTAGTTACCAGTACTGAGTACCCGAGCATGGTAGTGCCCGCTCATCACTAGTACTACCATACACCTCCCATGTGAGCCTGTGCCATATCTTTCTGTACTGGCATATAGGATAAAAGTCTCTTGCGCTGTATATGTTGTGCGCTGTGTGTTAAGCGGTTTCATACCTATTACACCGCTGTATACTGGCCACACACTATTTTGACACCTGTAGGGTAATTGGAGGCCTATGATGCATTGAAGGACTGAAAAAGGAATGAGGTGAAGAAGAAGAAGACTAGCAACTCAATGACTTCATTCTATCAGCAATAACAGAGAAGACCCCGGTGGTCCTATCTAGGCGGAGAAGACCCCGGTGGTCCTATCTAGGCGGAGAAGACCCCGGTGGTCCTATCTAGGCGGAGAAGACCCCGGTGGTCCTATCTAGGCTACACAAGTTCGACTTCTTACAGAGCGTTCATCCATCTAGTCGTCGAGATCGAGCTGAAGTCTGGTTAAAAAATAATGATGTATTTGGTGTTTGTTCTGGGATTTTTTCCAGATGTATAAACCAAATGCAGATTCCGAATAAGGTGTGAACATTTACTGACAACAGCCGCCTGCGCTCTCCACCGCTGCAACTATGTAATACACATGCGGTCACCACGGTAGACATCATCTATAGAAATCAATGAATGCACATGCCCATATGGATGAGTAGAAATCAACCAACCATAAACGTATAGTCACCACCTCAGGGTATTCGCACCATGAAGCCCTTTATTTTTGCACAGATCCACAACCTCTGTACTGTGGAGCAGAGCATGGACCGGACGATACTTCTGCGGCCTCCTAGGAATAGGACTATCCCTGACCTCTGCCCTCCCTGTGATCTGCAAATTCTTTATCAAACTGATTACAGAAGTGTCTATGATGGGGTGTGAGCCATACAGAGTCTATAGTGGGGGGTGCGAGCCATACAGAGTCTATAGTGGGGGGTGCGAGCCATACAGAGTCTATAGTGGGGGGTACGAGCCATACAGAGTCTATAGTGGGGGGTACGAGCCATACAGAGTCTATAGTGGGGGGTGCGAGCCATACAGAGTCTATAGTGGGGGGTGCGAGCCATACAGAGTCTATAGTGGGGGGTGCGAGCCATACAGAGTCTATAGTGGGGGGTGCGAGCCATACAGAGTCTATAGTGGGGGGTACGAGCCATACAGAGTCTATAGTGGGGGGTACGAGCCATACAGAGTCTATAGTGGGGGGTGCGAGCCATACAGAGTCTATAGTGGGGGGTGCGAGCCATACAGAGTCTATAGTGGGGGGTGCGAGCCATACAGAGTCTATAGTGGGGGGTACGAGCCATACAGAGTCTATAGTGGGGGGTACGAGCCATACAGAGTCTATAGTGGGGGGTGCGAGCCATACAGAGTTTATAATGGGGGTGCGAGCCATACAGAGTCTATAGTGGGATGCGAGCCATACAGAGTCTATAGTGGGGGGTACGAGCCATACAGAGTCAATAGTGGGATGCGAGCCATACAGAGTTTGTAATGGGGGTGCGAGCCATACAGAGTCTATAGTGGGATGTGAGCCATACACCACCAGCGTCACCTATAGAAATAATGGGTCTGGGATTACCCCACCATTATACATCAAGGCATTTCCTCTCATCCTATCGGGAAGAGGTTCTGCAGCAGCACATTTTCTGAAATGCCTCAGTATACCCAGATGCAGCACTGCAGGTCCCAGCAGGCTGACAGCACAATTCCAGGAGCGTTACTGCGCATGACATGAAGGTCCCTGTGTATTTAGGGGAACATTTGACTATTGATACTTTGTATCCAGGAGGCGCCTTGTCATTGTAACCTGTGAGAACTGGGACAAAGTATCTTCTGAGAAAAGGGGACAAAGTTCTGGGGAAATCCCCCCTGAGCCCCCCACACAGGGTGTATATGTATACAGTATCCAGGGAGCTGCACATGTGACGCCAGGGATGGGAAAGTGTGAGGCCTCACCTGCCGGGCTGGAGCCGAGGGCCCCCGGGGCCACACAGCCGAGGAGCAGCGCGCTCAGGAGCCCCAGGAACATGTCGCACCGTCCACAGCAGCCTCCACGGGACTCCCAGGGACCCTCTGCCTCCCCGGACTCTGCCACGCAATTGCCACGCCCCCTGCGGACGTCACTCAGGGGCGCACTCTCAGCTGATTGGTCCAAAAAGTTCAAAAGCCCCGCCCAAGTCATGAGAAGGAAACTTTAGAAACTCTTTCGCTCCCGCAGTCTTATGCTGGGAGTGACAGGGTTAATGGAAACATTCTGAAAATTAGAGGAATTTACCTCCTGTGTAAAGTATTAAATTATCATCTGGAGCCGGAGAGATCTGGAGAGGAGCTGCATATAAATCTGGAGAGGAGCTGCATATAAATCTGGAGAGGAGCTGCATAGAGTGCGCGAATATTCCAGACACCCGGCCAGAGGCTGCAGCGCCAGGGAATAACTAAGCTTCTGTGCTGCATGGGGGGAGGGGAGTGACAGCTCTGCAGCGCATAATGCTGCTTATAATATGAAGGCTGCAATGCAGCAGCAGCCCCCGAGCCGTGCACATACAGGGGCTGCCTCCGAGCTGTGCACATGTAGGGGCAGCGGTAGCCTCCGAGCCGTGCACATGCAGGGGCAGCCTCCGAGCTGTGCACATGCAGGGGCAGCCTCCGAGCCGTGCACATGCAGGGGCAGCCTCCGAGCTGTGCACATGCAGGGGCAGCGGTAGCCTCCGAGCCGTGCACATGCAGGGGCAGCGGTAGCCTCCGAGCCGTGCACATGCAGGGGCAGCCTCCGAGCTGTGCACATGCAGGGGCAGCGGTAGCCTCCGAGCCGTGCACATGCAGGGGCAGCCTCCGAGCCGTGCACATGCAGGGGCAGCCTCCGAGCTGTGCACATGCAGGGGCAGCGGTAGCCTCCGAGCCGTGCACATGCAGGGGCAGCCTCCGAGCTGTGCACATGCAGGGGCAGCGGTAGCCTCCGAGCCGTGCACATGCAGGGGCAGCCTCCGAGCCGTGCACATGCAGGGGCAGCCTCCGAGCCGTGCACATGCAGGGGCAGCCTCCGAGCCGTGCACATGCAGGGGCAGCCTCCGAGCCGTGCACATGCAGGGGCAGCCTCCGAGCCGTGCACATGCAGGGGCAGCCTCCGAGCCGTGCACATGCAGGGGCAGCCTCCGAGCCGTGCACATGCAGGGGCAGCCTCCGAGCCGTGCACATGCAGGGGCAGCCTCCGAGCCGTGCACATGCAGGGGCAGCCTTCGAGCCGTGCACATGCAGGGGCAGCCTCCGAGCTGTGCACATGCAGGGGCAGCGGTAGCCTCCGAGCTGTGCACATGCAGGGGCAGCCTCCGAGCCGTGCACATGCAGGGGCAGCCTCCGAGCCGTGCACATGCAGGGGCAGCCTCCGAGCTGTGCACATGCAGGGGCAGCCTCCGAGCCGTGCACATGCAGGGGCAGCCTCCGAGCCGTGCACATGCAGGGGCAGCCTCCGAGCCGTGCACATGCAGGGGCAGCCTCCGAGCCGTGCACATGCAGGGGCAGCCTCCGAGCCGTGCACATGCAGGGGCAGCCTCCGAGCCGTGCACATGCAGGGGCAGCCTCCGAGCTGTGCACATGCAGGGGCAGCCTCCGAGCCGTGCACATGCAGGGGCTGCAGCTGATGTTCCTCTCCTGCCAGTCACTGCTTGCTCCAGCCCAGATGTTACAGGGAGTACGTGCGACACGTGAGAAGCGTGCAAGCACTGGATCCACTGACGTCACTGAGGCTCATGGACCACAGTGCAAAAGTTCCTATGGGCCCCCAGTTATTGCAATTTTTTAATAGCATTGGTCTTTTTATTTCAGCCAAAGGAAATTCTTGTCCCCCTAAGTTCCAGGACCCGGTGCGATTGTAACCCCCACAAGAGAAGACCCAGCTGGACCTATCTAGATGGAGAAGGCCCCGGTGGACCTATCTAGGTGGAGAAGGCCCTGGTGGACCTATCTAGGCGAAGAAGACCCCGGTGGACCTATCTAGGCGAAGAAGACCCCGGTGGACCTATCTAGGCGAAGAAGGCCCCGGTGGACCTATCTAGGCGAAGAAGGCCCCGGTGGACCTATCTAGGCGGAGAAGGCCCCGGTGGACCTATCTAGGCGGAGAAGGCCCCGGTGGACCTATCTAGGCGGAGAAGGCCCCGGTGGACCTATCTAGGCGGAGAAGGCCCCGGTGGACCTATCTAGGCGGAGAAGGCCCCGGTGGACCTATCTAGGCGGAGAAGGCCCCGGTGGACCTATCTAGGCGGAGAAGGCCCCGGTGGACCTATCTAGGCGGAGAAGGCCCCGGTGGACCTATCTAGGCGGAGAAGGCCCCGGTGGACCTATCTAGGCGGAGAAGGCCCCGGTGGACCTATCTAGGCGGAGAAGGCCCCGGTGGACCTATCTAGGCGGAGAAGGCCCCGGTGGACCTATCTAGGCGGAGAAGGCCCCGGTGGACCTATCTAGGCGGAGAAGACTCTGATGGACCTATCTAGGCGGAGAAGACTCTGATGGACCTATCTAGGCGACACAAGATCAATTTTCCTACAGGGCGTTCATTAATCAAGTCACCATAACTCAAGATCGAGCTGAAAGCCGTTAAAAAATAAGAATTTATAGACCTTTTTTTTATTTTTGTTATTTGGAATGATAATTCATTTGTTTATTCATTTTTTTTTTTTTTTTTTACATTTTGATATATTTCTATATGTGTCAGTTAAATATTTTTATTATTGAACTTATTTGTAAAATAATAGTAATAATGTTTATTATATAGCAAAGTAACATATACACAATATCAGACAATACAGAGTAACACAATTCATCAGATCCCAAGAGGAGTGAGGTTCCTGCTAAGGAAATACATTTTTAGGACCCTCTAAAAACTGTGAGTATTGTGAATTAAGCAAATTATCCTTGGTAGTGCATTCCAGAGAATTGGCGCAGCTCGCGAGAAGTCTTGGAGATGGGAGTGGGAGGTTCAGATTATAGAGGATGTCAGTCTTAGGTCATTAGCGGAACGGAGGGCAAGGTCAGGGTGATAGGCAGAGATGAGGAGATGTAGGGCGGTGCAGAACTGTGAAGGGATTTGAGGGTGAGTGGGATATATGTCAGACTTTGTAGTGGATGGGCAACCAGTGCAATGACTGGCACAGGGCAGAGGCATCGGTGTAGTGGTTGGAGAGGAAAATTATCCTGGCTGTTGCATTCAGGATGGATTGGAGAGTTGCAGAAGTACAGACGAGAATGAACTAATAAGAGCAACAGTAGGAGCTTTTGCAGAGTCAATGGTAAGAAAATATTGAATTTTATATATATTTTTGATGTAGCGGTGACTGAGCCAGTGATCGGATGTAGGGAGTGAAGAAGAGATCTGAGTATGAATATGACCCCAAGACAGCGGGCGAGCTGCTGGGGAGAAATGGTACAAACGCACACGGAAATGGCAGTATTGGGTTTAAGAAGATTAGTAGTGGGAGGAAACAGAGGATTTCAGTTTTTGCCAGATTCAGTTTCAGATAGAGGAAGGACATGATGTTGGGAACAGCAGACAGGCAATCGCTGCTATTGTATAGTAATGCAGGGGTGATGTCAGGAGCAGGGGTGTATAATTGGGTGTCGTCAGCTGTCATGCCAGAGCGTACAGATGCTCAGTGTATGGCAAAACACAAATGTAACAATGGGAATGGTATAGAAGTAAGGGCCTGGCGATCGGGAGAGGGGACACCTCCTGCAACTCACCTGAGGTTGTACCCTGCATGCCCTAATGTCCCTATATGGGACCTTCCCCCTGTCACCGCCACGTGCCTAGGCTCTCACTTCCCTGAACTCTTCCTGGCTAGTGAGAAGGCCGGTGAGAACACTAGTCTCACTACTGTAATGGGTGATGTCAGGAGCAGGAGTGTATAATTGGGTGTCGTCAGCTGTCATGCCAGAGCGTACAGATGCTCTTTGTATGGGAATGGTATAGCAGTAAGACCCTGGCGATCGGGAGAGGGAACACCTCCTGTAACTCACCTGAGGTTGTACCCTGCACTCCCTAATGTCCCTATACGGGACCTTCCCCCTGTAACCGCCACGTGCCTAGGCTCTCACTTCCCTGAACTCTTCCTGGCTAGTGAGAAGGCCGGTGAGAACACTAGTCTCACTTCCGCAATAAGACAACACAAGGTAAGAGAGACAAACAGAGGGATCATAGACAAAAAAAGGAAAATACTCCAAGCTCCTTCAAGTAGTCAGCACTAAAATGAGAATCTATAAGTGGCGTCAGATGGTAAGACACGTGACATCATATAGTGAATGGGGAGTGATAACAAAATAGCTGTACCTGAGAGTAAAGGCCCCGTTACACGCCCAGATCGTTGCAACGATTTGCTGAGATCACACATAGGTCATTTAGTAGCGGTCACACGTACACATCTCACAAATGACGCAACATCGTTTAGCGATATATTGCTTGACCAAGGCGGTCGTGTGGATGTTGTTCATCGTTGGCAGGGTGTCAAACGTTCCAATATGTGTGCTGCGTTCCAACGCCGAACAATATTTTGAAACTGAACGACGTGTCAACGATTTTCAACCTATTTGCGATCGTTCGGAGTCGTACGTAGGTGTCACACGCAACGACGTCGCTAACGATGACGGATGTGCGTCACCAAAACCGTGACCCCGACGACATATTGGCAGATAAATCGTAGCATAGCTACAAAGGACAGCCATATAGGAAAGTCAGTAACCCCCTACAACAGGAAAAGAGCACAGATTCACTCAAATACACGTTATAGACCTGCCCTTAATAAGGTGCTGTGACGGTCTGGTCCCAGACTTGCCAGAGGTCTCCACAGAGTGGGACCCGCTCATTACATCAGCAAACAGATGGTATCCACTGATGGTTTCTCCAATAATGGCAGTGCATAGAGAGACGAGGAGGGGGCCTTGGACTGAACCCTGAGGAACCGCTACAGAGGGGGGAAGAGGAGCCGGCAAAAGATACGGTGAAGGTGCGGGCAGAGGGGTGGGAGCAGAATTAGGAGGGAGCCGTGTTTTTGAGCCTGATAGAGCAGAGCATAGTGATCCATAGTGTCAAATGCAGCAGAGATCCAGGAGAATCGGCAGGGAGCAAGGATCCCTATATTTAGCTGTTAGTAGATCATTTAGAGGCTTTAATAAGATTATAAAATGTCAATTAAGGTATTTATATTGTCACATGTACAAATGTATTCTTAAATAAAATAAAAAATAATAATTCTTTATTTTTATACAGCGCTAACATATTCCGCAGCGCTTTACATACATCAGGAACACTGTCCCCATTGGGGCTCACAATCTAAATTCCCTATCTGTATGGGTTTTTTTTGAGTGTGGGAGGAAACCGGAGGAAACCCACGCAAACATGGGGTGAACATTCTCCTTGCAGATGGTGTCCTTGGTGGGATTCGAACCCAGGACCCCTCCGCTGCAAGACTGCAGTTCTAGCCACTGAGCCACCACAAGACTGCAGTGCTAACCACTGAGCCACCACAAGACTGCAGTGCTAACCACTGAGCCACCAATTCTTGAATATATCTACATCATAGCATGTTTGTTTATGAACCTTGTGTGACAAACTGAAATTTATTATCATGCATGATGAATTCAGCAAACGGCAGCTTCATTCAGATGAATGTCACTCTGTTGGCGCACAGAAGTGATTTTCCACAGTCTCAAAAAAAAAATATTGCACAAGCTAGTTTCAATGGCACATATCTTGCACGCCCGCCTGCAGCGCGGTCCAGTGCACAAGTGCTGTAATCCCCAATATGTGGACGTGACTCGCCTGTGATCGCCAGATTCATCTGCACATAGACAAGTTCCATTTCTCCATTTCTGAACGGAGGTGTGAGGCAATAATTCATGTTCAGTTACTTTCCTCCCATGAAAACCTGATTTTTATGGTGTTGGAAGGTAGAAAAGATGTGACTCTAATATGATGGGGGCCATAGATAAAGATGCATAAATCAGGGATGACTTGTGTGTTATAACCTCAGTAATACAGTGAAGGAAATAATTATTTGGACCCTTGCTGATTTTGTAAGTTTGCCCACTGACAAAGACATGAACACTCTTTAATTAAGGCTATTACCCCACTTTGCGTCGTCCTACTTGCAGTTCTAAATGCACATTTTGGGCTTAATTGATTTGACCAAAGTTGGCTTTTTCAGAAATTTAGCGCAGAAAACGCATGCGTATTTATCGCGTTTTAGATGCGTTTTCAGCGCTTTTCACCTGCGTTTTGACAGATGCGTTTTGATCATCAAGACACTGCTAAAGTTTAATATGTCAAAGACAATGAAAAAAGACAAAAAAAAAAAAGAAAACAAATAGATTTTAAGAAATAATAAAAAAAATAGAAATATAGATTAAAATTATAGCGGTAATATACTATTTATTGCAAAAATAGCAAGAAATTACAATTTTTATTAATGTAATTGTCGGACTATGTGTGTGTAAAGGGACATATGAAATCATTATTTTAATGTCCAAAACGTATGTTTTCTGCACTGAAAAAGCAGGTAAAACGCAGGAATTTGAAGGAATCTTGTTGTTTGCCATTTCTCATTGACTTCAATGTTAGCAAAACGCACCCAAAATGGCAAAAACAACTGACATGCTGCTTCTTTGAACGCATGGTTTTTGCCAAAAAATATGCAAATTAAGCGTTTAGAAACGCAAAGTGGGGTCTGAAAATCACCATTTTCCATAGACTTTGCTGTTAAATCAAAACGCATGCCTTATGGCAAGAAAAAGGTGCAGTTCAAAACAGACCTAAAAAGCACCTAAAACGCAGGTGGAAACGCAAAGTGTGGTCTTACCCTAAGAGAAGGTCAATTTTAACAGTGAGATATATCCAAAATAAAATCCAGAAAATCACATTGTATAAATTATATAAATTTATTGGCATTTTGCAGAGAGAAATAAGTATTTGATCCCTCTGGCAAACTGACTGAATATTTGGTGGCCATCCCCCTGTTGGCAGCTCAGCAGTCAGACGTATTTTGTAGTTGTGTGCGGTGCAGCTATTCCTTTATATCATCATCTGCAGATAAGGAACGTATCCAAATTCTGTATTTATTAAATATTTCGGAACAATTTGATAAAGTAAAGGCCCCGTCACACACAGCGACGTATCTAACGATATTCCGTGACGCACATCCGGCATCGTTAGCGACGTTGTTGCGTGTGACACGCACGAACGACCGTTAACGATGGAAAATACCAAATCGTCCATCGTTGACACGTCGTTCCTTTTTAAAAAAAATCGTTGATTGTTAAGGTCGCAGGTTGTTCGTCGTTCCTGAGGCAGCACACATCGCTACGTGTGACACCCCGGGAACGACGAACTGCAGCTTACCTGCGGCCACCGGCAATGCGGAAGGAAGGAGGTGAGCGGGATGTTAAGTCCCGCTCATCTCCGCCCCTCTGCTTGTATTGGGCGGCCGCTTACTGACGCCGCTGTGACGCTGCACAAACCGCCCCCTTAGGAAGTAGATGGTTCACCGGACAGAGCGACATCGCTAGGCAGGTAAGTGCGTGTGACGGCTCCTAACAATATTGTGCGCCACGGGCAGCGATTTGCCCGTGACGCACAAAAGACGGGGTGGGTACACTCGCTAGCGATATCGCTGCGTGTACGGCTGCTTTCACACATCCGGTTTTTGCAGTGCGGCTCAAAAACCAATGCATTGGATGCGGCGAAAAAAACCCGGATCCGTTGCATAAGTTTTTCCATGCGGCCCGTCCGTTTTTTGACAGATGTGGCTTGATACTGAGCATGTGCAGTGCAAAAAAAACGCATCCGGCGTCCATAGGCTTGCATTGTAAATCGTGTCGCATCGCGCTGAATCCGGCACGATGCGGTTTTTTTGCCGCACAAAAAAATGTGCCAGGCAACGTTCCATCCGGCCGCCGCATGGGCTAAATATGCCACATCCGGCAAAACCGGATGCAATGCAAGGCCATGCGGCACAATCCGGCGCTAATAAAACTCTATGTGGAAAAACTGCATCCGGCGGCAAAAAAAAAACGGATGCGTTTTTCTCGCAAAGCGCCGTATTGTGCCGCACAGTAAAAACCGGATGTGTGAAAGTAGCCTAACACCCCCTTAATCCAAAGGTGCAAATATTTCAATACAATATCATCAGCCTAATGCTTTTTTAGGAAGCTGCATAACAATGCACAGGACTTGCATTATTTTATGGCAACTGAATAATGACACCAAAATAACATTAATTAAAGAAATGCTCCTGAGGTTCAGTGGTGGATTGTGATGGTGCGACTGCCCCCCCCCCTCCTGTGTGCACAGGGTCCCTCAGCTGTGCAAATGGCCCCAAACCCCCTGGGAAGGTTTATTTTCACATTTCATTGCCATTTGCTTCTGTATTTACAGAGAAATAACATTGTAACAAAGAAAGGAAAGAATCCGCTTTTTTTCTGCACTGAGAAGAAAACTGCCTGTGATGTAACAAATGATTTCCAGTGTCATAAAAAAAAGATACATTTTTACTTGTTTAATGTATACACTATTTACCTGTACAAACGGGAAGAGCTACACAATGTGCAGAATTATTAGGCAAATGAGTATTGTGATCACATGATACTTTTTATACATGTCGTCCTACTCCAAGCTGTATAGGCTGAGAGCCAACTACCAATGAAGTAAATCAGGTGATGTGCATCTCTGTAATGAGGAGGGGTGCGGTGTAATGACATCAACACCCGATATAAGGGGTGCTTAATTATTAGGCAACTTCTTTTCCTTTGGCAAAATGGGTCAGAAGAGAGATTTGACGGGCTCTGAAAAGTCCATATTGTGCGATGTCTTGCAGAGGGATGCAGCAGTCTTTAAATTGGCAAACTTTTGAAGCGTGATCACCGAACAATCAAGCGTTTCATGGCAAATAGCCAACAGGGTCGCAAGAAGCGTGCTGGGCAAAAAAGGCGCAAAATAACTGCCCATGAATTGAGGAAAATCCAGCGTGAAGCTGCCAAGATGCCATTTGCCGCCAGTTTGGCCATATTTCAGAGCTGCAACGTTACTGGAGTATCAAAAAGCACAAGGTGTGCCATACTCAGGGACAGGCCAAGGTAAGGAAGGCTGAAAACCACCACCTCTGACCAAGAAACATGAGATAAAACCTCAAGACTGGGCCAAGAAATATCTGAAGACTGATTTTTCACAGGTTTTATGGACTGATGAAATGAGAGTGACTCTTGATGGGCAGATGGATGGGCCAGAGGCTGGATCAGTAAAGGGCAGAGAGCTCCACTCCGACTCAGACGCCAGCAAGGTGGAGGTGGGCACTGGTATGGGCTGGGATCATCAAAGATCAACTTGTGGGACCTTTATGGGTTGAGGATGGAGTGAAGCTCAACTCCCAGACCTACTGCCAGTTTCTGGAAGACAACTTCTTCAAGCAGTGGTACAGGAAGAAGTCGCTGGATGGGGGTCTGTATGAGGATGTGTAATGGAGTCTGTATGAGGATGTGTATGGGAGTCTGGATGAGAGCCTGGATGGGAGCCTGTTTGGGAGTCTGGATGGGGATCTGGATGGGGGTCTAGATGAGAGTCTGGATGGGGGGGTGTGAGGTAAATCCGGAGATATGACGATAAATCATGATATTCAAGTATGTCAGGAAGCCCTCTCCTGGTGTCACCCCCCCTTTCCTTCACACAACTGGTTTAGCAACAAATCCCATGGCCATGTCCTGTGATATGGAAATTAGGTGGCTTAGGGACAATGGACACAGGATGACTCCCTGCCGTCACCCTGTAGTAGGAGCTGCTAGCTAGTTAGCAAGGCTATGGAAATAGCCAGACAGAACGACTCCAGTAAAAAATGGTTCATATCTCGCAAGCCATATTTCCGATAAATATGGCAACCATAAAAATGGTGTCTCCGCATGTGGACGATGCCGGCACCCCCTTTTTATGGGAGCAGGACATTGGGAAATGCCCCAGGCGTGATATCAGCCAATGGGGAACTGGCAGACAGGTCATGAGTCCCCTCGTTCTGTAGCTAAATTCATAACTGTCACAATGAGAGCATTGGCGTCCGCCTACGACGCTCCCAGGCCAAGTTATGGCCATATTCCATGTTGTGGATTTTGTCCATAACTCCAGCCAGGGGTGGAGCAGTGCTTCCCTGTGAGGTCACTAAGGTAGGAGGGGACCTGGATTGCCCAGGTTGATAACCCTACTTCGGCCATTTTCCAGTGTTCTTCTGCTCGGGGGCCTGGTTGGGAAAGACCTGTGAGGGAGTTCCTGGAAACCTGGTCTACAGCGCCCCCCTGTGGCCAGACGCAACAAGGTAACTGCTGGAACTGTGTATGCCTGTTTGTAACCCATGCTTTGATTGTAACTGTACTCTGACATATGTATATTCTGTAGATTCCCTATTGTATATATTGTAGTTTCTAGTGTGCTTTAGGCTGATTAAATTATATAATTAATCTTGGGCTGTTCTGTTATCTCGATCTTGAATCCCACGTCTGTGTGTTCGGCTAATAGTTACCGTGAAGCGGTTGGTGGCAGCGAGTTGTGCCAAGGATTATTGTGGGGAGGCCAGTGAGATTCTGGGAGGTTTAGATATATTCCGCCCGCGGAGGTCGGGGGAATATATACCCTACTCTCACCGGGGACCCTTCAATAATCGGCATAAGTAGTATAGCGGCCTCCTTGCTTATTGTCGGGCAATTCCATAATTGGCCTGACTATAAGAGGGGCGCTAGAGAGCGCGTCACGTGCTCTGTCTGTCGGTCGGGAGGTATAAAGGAGGGGTGACCCCCCACTTGTTACCCCCCGATTGTGACGTACTGGTAGCCAGCGCGGGGGATTTCTGAGTGACCCCCCCGGTGGTTTGTGACATATTTGTGGCATAGCGGTGGGATCGAGATAATAGTGTGTGTGAGTGTGAGACCCATACTCCCAGACACTAAAGACTGCCTGCAGCAGCTGTGGCTGCTGGGGTCTTCAGACTAGCTCAACACTAGAGTGTCAGAGTGCAGATACTGTAAGGTGTGTGGAGGCATCAGGTGTCAGTTCTGTGTCAGTGACCAAAAGTCTGCAAGAATGGCTGATGGCACCAGGAGCAGAGCTATGCAACTGGCCAATGCTAAGGCAGGAGCCGAAGAGAGGGAGGACGGTGCTGTGGGCAGTAATGAGGAGGTTGCCCACGAGTCCTCCAGGAGCTCGACGCCAGAAAACCGTTCTGCAGAGGACAGCGCACAAGCTGGCAATTATGGACAAGATGAGGAGCAGCTCACCCAAGGGTCCTCAACGAGCCAGATGCCAGCCCTCCGCTCTGCAATGGACAGTGAAGCACCAGGCTCCGCAGCGGGCCGCAGATCACCACGTGCCATTCCACCGAGCCTGGGAGGCTCGGATAGCCTTCTTCAAATGGCTATGGCCCTTCTCCAGGCTGGAGACCAGGAGGGCTACAAGGGACTCCTGGCAGAGCGCAGGGCAGAGCGGCAAGCAGCGCGTGAGGCTGAGGCTGCGGAGCGGCAGGCAGCGCGTGAAGAGCGCCAGGCAGAGCGTGACTACCAGCTGCAGCTAGCTCAGCTCCGGCCCTCATCAGCCACACGTGACCTTCAAGACACCAAACTTCCAAAGGTCCGTGTTGAGGACTTCCAGTGCTGGAGAAGGATGGAGACTTGGACTCTTTCTTGACTGCTTTTGAACGGACTTGCTTGCAGCACCATCTGAACAAGGACCAGTGGGCCAAATACCTGACCCCCCGTTTAAGGGGTAAGGCCCTGGATATCCTTGGGGACTTGCCTGCTGAGGCAGATCAGGGCTACGACACCATCAAGCGGGCCCTGATCCAACAGTACAACCTCACCCCGGAGTCCTACCGCAAGAAGTTCCGGAGCCTACAGAAGGGACCAAAGGACTCCTGGGCTGACCACAGGCGGGCACTTGCCCGAGCTGCCGACCACTGGACCCAAGGCCTGCAGCTTTCCACCGGACCGGAGATCCTGGACTTGTTCATCACGGAGCAACTCTTGTGGAACTGCCCTGAGGATCTCCGCCAGTTCATCCGAGACCAGAAGCCCAAGGGGTCCACGGCTACAGCTGCCCTGGCCGATGACTACACCAACAATCGTGCTCCTGAAGCCAGGAGAGCAGCCACCAGCAGCACCTGGAGAGGGGGTAAGATGAATTCTGCGACTGCCCCACCTGCCCCTAGACTGCAGGGGGTGTCCCCCTCAACTCCCCTCTCCAGGCCCGTGGCAGAACCAAGACGGTGCCACCAGTGCAACCTACCTGGACACTTCAAGGCCATGTGCCCTCAGCGTCCCAAGGCCCCGGCTCCGTCCCCGTCCCAAGGGCCGCCCAAGGTGTATTGTGTGGGTGGGGGAGGTGGTAGGTCCCTGGACAGCTTCCAACCTGTCACCGTCGGCCGGTCTGTGACCATAGGACTGCGAGACAGCGCCTCGGAGGTGACTCTGGTGCGGCCTGAGATGGTGTCCCCCCAAGACTTGATCCCTGGAAAAACCCTCGCTGTCTCCGGGATTGGAGGCACTGACCCGGCGCTGCCTGTTGCTGACATTTATGTGGACTGGGGCGCAGGGCGAGGGGTGAGGGAGGTGGGGGTAACTGATCGGATCCCTGCCAACGTGCTACTTGGGACAGATTTGGGGCAGATAACCTCCCAGTTTGGGCCCCAACCAAGGGCTGAACCTTCAGCCAGTACTGACATGCCTCCGGACAATGTTAATGTGTTATCTATGAATGATGTAAGGGAGGAGGGAGTGAACTCTGATATTTCGGCTTGCACAGACACCATAGACACACACACAGCTGCAGCTGTGACAGGGGAGGGGGTCAGAGAAAGGTGTGACAATGCCTCTACAAGTAACCAGCCTGTGAGCTGGGATCTGCTGCCCTCTGCAGGGATAAGCAGAGAGCAGGGTGCTGCAGGGGGAGGACCAGTGTGTGGGGTGGGGGCTACCACAGCAAATGTGGGGTCCCCAGAGATTTCACAGCGGGGTTCTGTTGCTGCAGGAGGGGAACAGGCAGGTGAGATTGGGGCCGGTCCAGGAGCGGAAGTGCTCCCAGGTAAGATCTCGGTGCATGGTTCCCCCACAACCGGGGTGTCAGGAAGCCAGGTAGGTCTGCCTGAACCGGCGACTTGGTCAGGAACGGAGGAGGAGCAGGCACGACCCACGGTCGCAGCGGCTGTGGCCGCTGTCACCCGCAGTGGGAGTGCTGGAAGCCAAGGGGCCTCCCGGAGGTCCGATAGCTCTTCCCCTTCTGACCAAGTGGCAGCCGAGTCAGGTGGAGGCCAGGACACAGGTCCCGGGGTACTGACTGAAGATGTGACAGTCTCGTCGATTCTGGCCACATCTAGTCAGGGGTTTCAGGCAGCGTTAGAAGCTGACGACAGCCTGAAAGCTCTTAAGGAGCAGGCGGCACAGCCTCCCTCGGACTCGGACCCGGAGCGAGTGGTCTGGGACCAAGGACGGCTGTACCGGGCCACGGTCCAGCAGGGTTCACCGGAGGCGTGGCCCAGGGACCGACAGTTGGTGGTACCCTATCCGTTCCGGACGGAGTTGTTGCGGATCGCACATGAGATTCCGATGGCCGGACACCTAGGGATCGCTAAGACCAAGGCCAGGTTAAACCAGCATTTCTACTGGCCAAAAATGGGGGCCGATGTGGCTGCCTACTGCCGTTCGTGTGAAACCTGTCAGAGAGTGGGGAAGGCGGGGCCACACCCCAAAGCCCCACTAGTATCTCTGCCAATCATCGATGAGCCTTTCAGGAGGGTGGCTGTGGATCTGGTCGGCCCGCTGGCCATCCCCAGCAGCTCCGGGAAACGCTTCATACTGACGGTAGTGGACTATGCCACCCGGTACCCAGAAGCAGTGGCCTTGTCGTCCATTCGGGCTGACAAGGTGGCCACCGCATTGCTGGAGATTTTCTCCCGAGTGGGTTTTCCCCAGGAAATGCTCACTGACCGGGGGACCCAATTCATGTCCCAGCTGATGGAGGCCCTCTGTAAGCAAGTCCAGGTGCGACATCTGGTGGCCAGCCCGTACCATCCACAGACTAATGGCCTGTGCGAGCGGTTCAATGGCACCTTAAAGCAGATGCTTAAGATGTTGGTCGACTCCCATGGGCGTGACTGGGAGCGGTATCTCCCACACCTGTTATTTGCTTACCGGGAGGTTCCACAGGCCTCAACAGGATTCTCACCGTTTGAGCTCCTGTACGGGCGACGTGTGCGGGGCCCCCTGGCTCTGGTGAAAGAGGCTTGGGAAGGGGATTTGGCCACCCCTGGAGTGTCGGTTATCGAGTATGTCATGCGCTTCCGGGACAAAATGCAGGCCTTGACGCAACTGGTACACGACAATATGGCTCAAGCCCAGGCCGATCAGAAGCGTTGGTACGACCAGAACGCTTGTGAGAGGACCTACCAAGTGGGTCAAAAGGTGTGGGTACTGGTCCCCGTACCACAGGACAAGCTTCAGGCAGCCTGGGAAGGCCCATACCTCGTGTACCAGCAGCTCAACCCTGTGATGTACCTGGTCACCCTGGACCCTGCCCGTGGAAGGCGGAAGCCCTTCCATGTGAACATGATGAAGGCACATCATGAGCGGGAGGCATGTGCGCTCCCCGTGTGCAACCTGCCCGAGGAGGGAGAGGCGGAAACCCTCTTGGATATGCTAGCCCAGGTTAGGGCAGGCGGATCCATTGAGGATGTGGAGGTTGGCCACCAGCTCTTGGAGGACCAACGGTCCCAGCTGTGGGCCACCCTACACCCCTTCCGGGGGTTGTTTACCAACCAGCCCGGAAGGACTGACTTGGCTGTCCATCACGTGGACACTGGGGATCATCCCCCGATCCGGCGTTCAGCATATCGGGTCTCCCTGGAGGTGCAGCAACACATGCGCCAGGAGATTGACGAGATGCTGAAGCTGGGGGTGATCCAGGCATCCAACAGCGCTTGGGCCTCGCCTGTAGTCCTCGTCCCTAAGAAGGACCGAACCACTCGGTTCTGCGTGGACTACAGGGGGCTCAATGCGGTCACGGTCGCCGATGCGTACCCAATGCCACGCATCGATGACCTGCTCGATCAGTTGGCCGGGGCTCAGTACCTGACCATCATGGATCTGAGCCGGGGATATTGGCAGATCCCCCTGACTCGCAAGGCCAGGGAACGCTCTGCCTTTATTACCCCATTTGGACTGTACGAGTCCACGGTGATGCCATTCGGGATGAGGAATGCCCCTGCCACTTTCCAGCGGATGGTCAACACCCTGCTCAAGGGACTTGAAGGGTACGCGGCCGCGTACCTGGATGACATTGCCGTCTTCAGTCCCACCTGGGAGGACCACCTAGAGCATCTAGCACAGGTGCTCAGGCGGATCCACCGGGCAGGTTTGACCATCAAGCCGGGAAAGTGTCAGCTGGCCATGAGCGAGGTCCAGTACCTCGGTCACCGGGTAGGTGGGAGAACACTGAAGCCCGAGCCTGAGAAAGTGGAGGCCATCGCGTCCTGGCCCACCCCCAGGACCAAGAAGCAGGTGATGTCCTTCTTGGGGACCGCTGGGTACTATAGGAGGTTTGTTCCATGCTATAGTAGCCTGGCAAAGCCCTTGACGGACCTCACCAAGAAGAAGCTGCCCTCTGCAGTCGATTGGACAATGGACTGCGAGACAGCCTTCCGGGCCCTAAAGGACGCCCTGTCCAGCCCGCCCGTGCTACAGGCAGCCGACTTCACGCGGCCGTTTGTAGTACAGACCGACGCCAGTGACTTCGGCCTTGGTGCGGTGCTCAGCCAGGTGGACTCTGCGAGCCAAGAGCACCCAGTCTTGTACCTGAGCAGGAAGCTGTTACCAAGGGAAGTTGCCTATTCCACGATGGAGAAGGAGTGCCTGGCCATAGTGTGGGCCCTGCAGCGTCTGCAACCCTATCTATACGGGCGCCACTTCATCGTGGAGACGGACCACAATCCCCTCAGCTGGTTGCACACCGTCTCTGGGACGAATGGGCGATTGTTGCGATGGAGCCTTGCGCTCCAGCAATACAACTTCACCATTCGCCACAAAAGGGGCCGTGACCACGGTAACGCAGACGGGCTGTCCCGACAAGGAGAGGTCGCGGACGGGCGCACGGGGGAACACCGGAGTGTGCTGCCCCCTAGCGCCCTCAAAAGGGGGGAGGTGTGAGGTAAATCCGGAGATATGACGATAAATCATGATATTCAAGTATGTCAGGAAGCCCTCTCCTGGTGTCACCCCCCCTTTCCTTCACACAACTGGTTTAGCAACAAATCCCATGGCCATGTCCTGTGATATGGAAATTAGGTGGCTTAGGGACAATGGACACAGGATGACTCCCTGCCGTCACCCTGTAGTAGGAGCTGCTAGCTAGTTAGCAAGGCTATGGAAATAGCCAGACAGAACGACTCCAGTAAAAAATGGTTCATATCTCGCAAGCCATATTTCCGATAAATATGGCAACCATAAAAATGGTGTCTCCGCATGTGGACGATGCCGGCACCCCCTTTTTATGGGAGCAGGACATTGGGAAATGCCCCAGGCGTGATATCAGCCAATGGGGAACTGGCAGACAGGTCATGAGTCCCCTCGTTCTGTAGCTAAATTCATAACTGTCACAATGAGAGCATTGGCGTCCGCCTACGACGCTCCCAGGCCAAGTTATGGCCATATTCCATGTTGTGGATTTTGTCCATAACTCCAGCCAGGGGTGGAGCAGTGCTTCCCTGTGAGGTCACTAAGGTAGGAGGGGACCTGGATTGCCCAGGTTGATAACCCTACTTCGGCCATTTTCCAGTGTTCTTCTGCTCGGGGGCCTGGTTGGGAAAGACCTGTGAGGGAGTTCCTGGAAACCTGGTCTACAGCGCCCCCCTGTGGCCAGACGCAACAAGGTAACTGCTGGAACTGTGTATGCCTGTTTGTAACCCATGCTTTGATTGTAACTGTACTCTGACATATGTATATTCTGTAGATTCCCTATTGTATATATTGTAGTTTCTAGTGTGCTTTAGGCTGATTAAAATTATATAATTAATCTTGGGCTGTTCTGTTATCTCGATCTTGAATCCCACGTCTGTGTGTTCGGCTAATAGTTACCGTTGAAGCGGTTGGTGGCAGCGAGTTGTGCCAAGGATTATTGTGGGGAGGCCAGTGAGATTCTGGGAGGTTTAGATATATTCCGCCCGCGGAGGTCGGGGGAATATATACCCTACTCTCACCGGGGACCCTTCAATAATCGGCATAAGTAGTATAGCGGCCTCCTTGCTTATTGTCGGGCAATTCCATAATTGGCCTGACTATAAGAGGGGCGCTAGAGAGCGCGTCACGTGCTCTGTCTGTCGGTCGGGAGGTATAAAGGAGGGGTGACCCCCCACTTGTTACCCCCCGATTGTGACGTACTGGTAGCCAGCGCGGGGATTTCTGAGTGACCCCCCCGGTGGTTTGTGACAGGGGGTCTAGATGAGAGTCTGGATGGGGGGGGGGTCTAGATGAGAGTCTGGATGGGGGGGGTCTAGATGAGAGTCTGGATGGGGGGGGGTCTAGATGAGAGTCTGGATGGGGGGGGTCTAGATGAGAGTCTGGATGGGGGGGTCTAGATGAGAGTCTGGATGGGGGGGGTCTAGATGAGAGTCTGGATGGGGGGGGTCTAGATGAGAGTCTGGATGGGGGGGGGGTCTAGATGAGAGTCTGGATGGGGGGGGTCTAGATGAGAGTCTGGATGGGGGGGGTCTAGATGAGAGTCTGGATGGGGGGGGTCTAGATGAGAGTCTGGATGGGGGGGGTCTAGGTGAGAGTCTGGATGGGGGGGGTCTAGGTGAGAGTCTGGATGGGGGGGGGGTCTAGGTGAGAGTCTGGATGGGGGGGTCTAGGTGAGAGTCTGGATGGGGGGGGGGGTCTAGGTGAGAGTCTGGATGGGGGGGGAGTCTAGATGAGAGTCTGGATGGGGGGGGAGTCTAGATGAGAGTCTGGATGGGGGGGGAGTCTAGATGAGAGTCTGGATGGGGGGGGGGTCTAGATGAGAGTCTGGATGGGGGGGGGGGTCTAGATGAGAGTCTGGATGGGGGGGGGTCTAGATGAGAGTCTGGATGGGGGGGTCTAGATGAGAGTCTGGATGGGGGGGGTCTAGATGAGAGTCTGGATGGGGGGGGAGTCTAGATGAGAGTCTGGATGGGGGGGGGTCTAGATGAGAGTCTGGATGGGGGGGGTCTAGATGAGAGTCTGGATGGGGGGGGGGAGTCTAGATGAGAGTCTGGATGGGGGGGGTCTAGATGAGAGTCTGGATGGGGGGGGTCTAGATGAGAGTCTGGATGGGGGGGGTCTAGATGAGAGTCTGGATGGGGGGGGAGTCTAGATGAGAGTCTGGATGGGGGGGTCTAGATGAGAGTCTGGATGGGGGAGTCTAGATGAGAGTCTGGATGGGGGGGTCTAGATGAGAGTCTGGATGGGGGGGGTCTAGATGGGAGTCTGGATGAGGGACCCCACTGCAGGTAATAAGAAAGCATCTGGTAGAACATTTGGCTGCTTCCATTGGTTAACCAACTGAGTGCTACAATATTGGGAATCTGTGAGGGATCCCAGAGATCAGCCCGTGTGGATCAGACATTTATACCACATCCCCACTTCATGGCTTGACTGTATCCCTTTCACAGATGCTTTGTATTTACTTTTCGGGACGTTCTTCGCCGGAGTTCACTTATTTTGTATGCATTCCTTACCATGTAGAAGAGTAAGTCTTCCAGTGAACGCTCGGTGTCACTTTCCAGCTTCCTGCAGCCGAGGAGAAAGCCCCTCTATGGAGGTGATAATAAGAGTGTGCACCCGGGGGACAGAACAGAGGCGGATTGTTCCCAAACCTCAGTAAAATAAGCAAAACCGGCCAGAGAATCGACTAAAAGACTCGAGGAAACAGCGAAAGGAATGTGCACGGTTTAGCAGTTATTTGGGGAAAATGCCTAGAAAGTGTTAATTCAGATTTTGCAGGCGAATAATATAAGAATGGAGAAATGATCACATGGTATGTATCGAAGGCCAAAGAAAGCTGCAGCAATGCATGGTGAAAGGACTGCAGCTTTATAGGTGACATTTCCCTGATGTGATTCTGATCTTATACCGTACCCATAGAGATCTATGTGTGTACCGCAGCTCGGCATGTCCCTGGTTTTATATGGGATCCGTATATCGGGTCACATCGTGATCCTGACAGGACTGTGACCACAAGAAAGTCGCAAAAAAATCCAGCTGTGACATTTTTTGCAACCTACTTGTTGCAGTCGCAGTCCCCTCCGGGTCACAATGTGACCCGATCTCTTGTACTGCGCTGTAATGTAGCAGCGACATTTAGCAGACTTTGCTCATGTGACGAGATGTGGCCAAAACCGCCATGCAGCGCCGACCTTATAAATGCCCCAGATAAGGAGCCAATGACACAGATACACCCGCACTATTCCACCAGGCAGCGGCTCAGCTCTCCCCTCAGTAGGGATCAGTCCTCCTGCAGGCGGCTCAGCTCCCTCAGTAGGGATCAGTCCTCCTGCAGGCGGCTCAGCTCACCCCTCAGTAGGGATCAGTCCTCCTGCAGGCGGCTCAGCTCTCCCATCAGTAGGGATCAGTCCTCCTGCAGGCGGCTCAGCTCACCCATCAGTAGGGATCAGTCCTCCTGCAGGCGGCTCAGCTCACCCATCAGTAGGGATCAGTCCTCCTGCAGGCGGCTCAGCTCTCCCATCAGTAGGGATCAGTCCTCCTGCAGGCGGCTCAGCTCTCCCATCAGTAGGGATCAGTCCCTGCAGGCGGCTCAGCTCACCCATCAGTAGGGATCAGTCCTCCTGCAGGCGGCTCAGCTCACCCATCAGTAGGGATCAGTCCTCCTGCAGGCGGGCTCAGCTCTCCCATCAGTAGGGATCAGTCCTCCTGCAGGCGGCTCAGCTCACCCATCAGTAGGGATCAGTCCTCCTGCAGGCGGCTCAGCTCACCCATCAGTAGGGATCAGTCCTCCTGCAGGCGGCTCAGCTCTCCTCTCAGTAGGGATCAGTCCTCCTGCAGGCGGCTCAGCTCTCCTCTCAGTAGGGATCAGTCCTCCTGCAGGCGGCTCAGCTCTCCTCTCAGTAGGGATCAGTCCTCCTGCAGGCGGCTCAACTCACCCATCAGTAGGGATCAGTCCTCCTGCAGGCGGCTCAGCTCACCCATCAGTAGGGATCAGTCCTCCTGCAGGCGGCTCAGCTCTCCTCTCAGTAGGGATCAGTCCTCCTGCAGGCGGCTCAGCTCACCCATCAGTAGGGATCAGTCCTCCTGCAGGCGGCTCAGCTCTCCCCTCAGTAGGGATCAGTCCTCCTGCAGGCAGCTCAGCTCACTCATCAGTAGGGATCAGTCCTCCTGCAGGCGGCTCAGCTCACCCATCAGTAGGGATCAGTCCTCCTGCAGGCGGCTCAGCTCACTCATCAGTAGGGATCAGTCCTGCTGCAGGCGGCTCAGCTCTCCCCTCAGTAGGGATCAGTCCTCCTGCAGGCGGCTCAGCTCTCCCATCAGTAGGGATCAGTCCTCCTGCAGGCAGCTCAGCTCACTCATCAGTAGGGATCAGTCCTCCTGCAGGCGGCTCAGCTCTCCATCAGTAGCGATCACTGTAAAAAGAAATAGCGCATATGACAAGTACCCGATGGTCTAGGGTTAGATTAAGGAGAGTTTGAATTTGCTCACCTGGTGAGGTTGTGCGCCCTCGCACAACCTCGGTGTTGGCTTAATAGATCCTCTGATGGATGGGGTTTGGATCCTTGATAGCAATGCTGTTAGGTTGTAGTCTTTAGTGGAGATGTCCGAACTCAGGACCGCTGGTTCCTCTAGTATCCCCGGCACTCTGGGTCTTGGAGTCTGCAACGATCCTCCGTTCTCCAGCTGAAAGTTCCGCTTTGGAGTGGATAACCTGTGTCTTTCTGCAGCTCTGACCGATTCCCTCTAGGGGATTGAGCTTATGGTAAAAAGGTGGATTATCGGTCTTACGAGCGCTGATAATACACTGGTTCCATTGAAGGTTAGATTGTTTTATTGTTAAAATATTTTTTATATAAAATATATAATTTATAATTCTCCTGTTGGTTAAATCAATATCAATCAGGTATTGATTTAACCAACAGGAGAATTATAAATTATATATTTTATATAAAAAATATTTAACAATAAAACAATCTAACCTTCAATGGAACCAGTGTATTATCAGCGCTCGTAAGACCGATAATCCACCTTTTTACCATCAGTAGCGATCAGTCCTCCTGCAGGCGGCTCAGCTCTCCCTCAGTAGGGATCAGTCCTCCTGCAGGCGGCTCAGCTCTCCCCTCAGTAGGGATCAGTCCTCCTGCAGGCGGCTCAGCTCTCCCCTCAGTAGGGATCAGTCCTCCGCAGGCGGCTCAGCTCTCCCCTCAGTAGGGATCAGTCCTCCTGCAGCCGTGTGCTATGTGCATTGATGCAGCCGCTGCTGAAGTGACGCCTGTCCTGATGGACGGATTCCCTCCTACAGTGAAGCTTAGTCCTTGTATAATACATTTCTGTTCTCAGGATCTCTGAATGTGGAGTTGACGCTTTACACCACATCATGGTGTAGGTGAGTGGAGCGTGCTCAGGAGCTGCGCCTGCTCTGCACAGACTCGCCCATCACTGCTCTGTAACCACTGCTGACAATCTCTCACACGATCCCCCGAGCATCGTGCCCCATCCCCGCCACCATGTGATTGCAGGGGTCGCCGGTAGCCATGTTGGGGTATCAGTGCACCTAGTGCTTGGCTCTTCTTCTCTTTTTTCTGCTCGGTGCCCTCCTCCATTACGAGATTGGCAGAGGAGGGCAGCGATCATGCACAGAGCCGAGCGAGGCATGGAGCTGAGGGGGGCGCGAGCTGAGGGGGGTGTGGAGCTGAGGATAGTGCAAAGCTGAGGGGGGCGCGGAGCTGAGGGGGGCACAGAGCTGAGGGGGGCGCGAGCTGAGGATAGTGCAAAGCTGAGGGGGGCGCGGAGCTGCGGATAGTGCAAAGCTGAGGTGGGCACGGCGCTGAGGGGGGCACGAGCTGAGGGGGGCACGGAGCTGAGGGGGGCACGGAGCTGAGGGGGGCACGGAGCTGAGGATAGTGCAAAGCTGAGGGGGGCACGGAGCTGAGGATAGTGCAAAGCTGAGGGGGGAGCGGAGCTGAGGATAGTGCAAAGCTGAGGGGGGCACGGAGCTGAGGGGGGCGCGGAGCTGAGGGGGCGCGGAGCTGAGGATAGTGCAAAGCTGAGGGGGGCACGGAGCTGAGGGGGGCGCAGAGCTGAGGATAGTGCAAAGCTGAGGGGGGCGCGGAGCTGAGGATAGTGCAAAGCTGAGGGGGGGCGCGGAGCTGAGGATAGTGCAAAGCTGAGGGGTGGGGGCGCGGAGCTGAGGATAGTGCAAAGCTGAGGGGGGGCGCGGAGCTGAGGATAGTGCAAAGCTGAGGGGGGGCGCGGAGCTGAGGATAGTGCAAAGCTGAGGGGGGGGCGCGGAGCTGAGGGGGGCGCAGAGCTGAGGATAGTGGCAAAGCTGAGGGGGCGCAGAGCTGAGGATAGTGCAAAA